>NW_028135250.1:0-146000 GCF_964662115.1 Mustela nivalis | reverse complement strand
GCATTGTAGTTCTGGATTGCCCAACTGGAGGGCTTGTGGGCCAGTAGTCTGAGGACGGAGTCTGAGAACCCAAGCTAGGCCTAGGTTTCTGGGTGAGGATATGGCAGGCACAATCTACAGACCTCAATCGAGATCTCGTGAATCTGAAGTCAGGGCAAGGATCAGACGATCGCTCAGGGTGGACTTTCTGCCCTGATGGCCCTTTCTTGAAGGGGGTTGGATCACGAGGACATGGGGTTTTTCCAACGATGGGAGTTGTGAGAAGCTCCAAACTGCAAAGATTCTTCTGCAGGACAATTGAGACCTGTTGGTTGGCTCCAGGCCAACGATTCCGAGCAGGGTCCTAAGGATGGATGGCTGGGTAGCCCACCTCGCATTCCAATGGTCTCCAAGCAACAAGACAGGTTAGATCTGCTGGATGTGGGGGGCAACCGAGGAGGCTGAGTTGAAATGGACTCTCCTGTGGATGTGTCCTAATATGTTTTTGTGTCTATGGAGACCTTGGAATGAAGCGGTGGCCCTGGGGCCCTGAAGGGTTCTCCTAAACAGAGGCTTTGACACAGCTCCAACGTGCATGTTTCCCATGTGTAGATGAGATTTGTTCTGATGGGTGAGTCAAGAAACAGCCATAAGCTGGTATTGAAATCCAGGCCTCTGAGGAGAGATGCCTGGAAACCAAAGCAATGGATCCGATTAGTGCCTAGGGGCCTGTTCGTTCCTTTTTACCTCTGGGGACATCAGTCTACGGGTCTGAGTGCAGGTAGGTGCTCAGATGGGCTCAGATTGCCCCTGTTTGTCCTGGGAAGCCACAACTACTGGGATGGCCTCAGGGACTTTGGAGGTTATCCTACTAGTAGGGTTGTGGCCATTGGAATGGGCACATACAATTCCCTTGGAGAGGGCAAGTACAGTCCTCAGGTTTGGCTCCAGGGCCCTGAGCCTGTAGGGTGTGTAGGCCAGAGCTGTTTGGACAGTTGTCTGAAAACACAAACTCGGCTTATGTTTTGGGTCATAGGTATGGCAGGACTGATCTACAGACCATGAGGAGAACACTTCGGGATATGAAAAAAGGGCGAGTGTGAGGCTCTTGCTCAAGTTTTTGTCTCTGGATATCGTGTCACTCATGGTCGTGAAATTGCCGGGTGACTTCATGGGAAATGGACGAGTCTTACTCTCTGGGGGTTCGGTCCCGTCCAAAGAGTTTGGGGTCATTCTGGGGATGGAAGAAGTCCGTTCTTTTGTTGTTTTCGATTTGTTTCATTTTGTTTTTCAACCTCAGATGTCCCACCAAATGAGGGATTCCAGAGTAGAGCCCTGGGGTGGGGCGACTGGACAACCAGAAATCTGGTTAAAAATTGGGGACTAGGGACATGTCAAGCCCATTATGACATCTAATGGTCCAGCCACTGAGAGGACATACTAGAGGACAGGACTCACGCTGAGGTCACAATGCGTGTTTATGCTCTCGTCGCACGCAAGAATGGGCGGGGCCTCAGGGTGAATGCTGGTTTCTCCTACACTGAACGTTGGACAACATGCCAACCACAAGGTTTCTTGCCATGGATCAGGAAGAGTTCTGATTTCTGCATCAGAGTCACCCGTGGGCAGTGATTGGAGATAAGGTCTAGGTTCTGAAGCCTGAAAACTGAGGTAGGGAAGAGATGATGACCTAAGGCCATGGCGGGTCTGATGTGCTCAGCGTGCGGTCAGCTGTCTGGGTGTTGGTCAGCAGGTCCGGGCTCAGGTTGTGTCAGACAGTGCATTAGTGCCCAGGTTAGACTATATAATTTGGGTACATTCGAGTGCCGTGTAGGTTTATCCTCATTTAAGCTGCCTGGGCTGCTCATTAGGCAATATATTTTTTCTAGAGGGCAGGCAGAGTGCTTCATTGTCGGTCCGGAATTGCCAAACTTGAGGGCTTCGGGGCCAGGAGAGTGAGGACGGAAGTCTGAGAACACAAGCTAGACTTCTGATTCAGGGTGAGGGCACGGCAGGTACCCCCTGCAGATCTGAACCAATATCTCATGCATCTGAAGTCAGGGCGAGGATCCCAAGTTGGCTCAGGTTGGAGTTTGTGTGCATGACGGCCCCTTCATGAAGGGAGCGGAATCTCGAGGCCATGCAGGTTTTCCACGTTGGGAGAAGTGGGATGCCCCTTTCAAGGATTCCCTCTGCGGGACAATTGAGACCTGTTGGACAGCTCCAGGACATCCCATATGGAATGACTCCAGAGCACCGTTCGAGGATGGATGCCTGGGAAGTCCGCCTCGCCTTCCAATTGTCGCCTAGCAACAAAACAGTTTAGATCTAATGGATCTGCGGGAGCAACCGGGGTGGCTGAGTTGAAATGCACTTTCCAGAGGATGGGTCCTAACGTGATGTTGTGTCCATGAGGGCCTTGGAATGGGAAGGTGGCACCGGGACCCTGAAGTATTCTCCTAAGCTTTGGCTTAGCTCCCATGCACAAGTTTCCTTGTGGAGACGAGATTTGTTCTGATGGGTGCCTCAGGAAATCCCCTCTGCTGGTATTGGAATCCAGGCTTTTGAGGAGACATGCCTGTAAACCAAAGCAATGGATCCGATAATGGCCTCGGGTCCTGTCTGGTTCAATCTTCTTGGTATGAGTGGAGGTAGATGAGTGGAGGTAGATGCTCAGCCGGTATCAACCGCCCTTTTTTGTCCCGGGCGACCTACACTATTGGGATGGCCTCAGGGACTTTGGAGGGTTCTCCTAATTTGTACGATTTTTGACAATGGAATGGGCAGAATTCCCATGGATTGGGTCGGGCAGTCCTACTGTGTGGCTCCAGGGGCCCGAGCCTGGAGGGAGTGTGGCCCAGGACTTTGAGGACAGAAGACTGAAAACACAATCTCAGCTTAAGTTTAAGGACGTAGGTATGGCACGCCCGATCTACAAACCATGAGAAGAACTCTTCAGGATATGAAGATGAGCGAGTCTGAGGATCTTGCTCAGGCTTTTTTCCCTGGATTTTGTTTCAGCGATGGCCGTGGAATGTTTTGGAGGTCTCATGGGCTATGGACGAATCTTCCTCTCTGTGGATTTGGCCCGATTCCAATTGTTTTTCGTCAATCTGTGGGATGGGAGGACTCCTTTCAGGTTTGTTACCTCAGGTGTCCCACCAAAAGAGGAATTCCAAAGCAGAGCCCTGGGGAAGAGTGAAGGGACAACGCGAACTATGGTTAAATATTGGGGCCTAGGGGCATGGCAAGCCCAATATGCTGTCTCTTCATATAGGCCCTGAGAGGCCTTACCTGAGGACTGGGCTCAGGCTGAGGGTCACAATGTGTGTTTGTGACCAATGTGGCCCGCAAGCATGAGCTGGGCCTCATGGGCCACGCTTGTTTCAACTACACTGAACTTTGGACAACATGCCAACCACAAGGTTTCTTGCCATGGGGAAAGAGTTCTGATTTCTGCATCATTTTCAACCCTGGGCCGTGGTTGGAGATAAGGTCTAGGTTCTGGAGCCTGAAAACCGCAGTTGGGAAGAGATGACGTCCTAAGGCCATGGCGGTTCCGATGTGCTCAGTGTGCGGCCAGCTGTCTGGGTGGGACCAGGAGGTCCAGGCTCAGGCTGGGTCAGAAGGGGAAATAGTGCCCAGGTCAGCCTATATGTTTGGGGTACAGCCGAATGGCGTGCAGGATGATCCTCATTTGGGGTTTCGGGGTAGCCCTGAGGGCAATGTTTTAATTCTGTAGGCCAGGCAGAGTGCGGCATTGTAGTTCTGGATTGCCAAAATGGAGGGCTTGTGGGCCAGTAGTCTGAGGACGGAGTCTGAGAACCCAAGCTAGGCCTAGGATTCTGGGTGAGGATATGGCAGGCACAGTCTACAGACCTCAATCGAGATCTCGTGCATCTGAAGTCAGGGCAAGGATCAGACGATCGCTCAGGTTGGACTTTCTGCCCTGATGGCCCTTTCTTGAAGGGGGTTGGATCACGAGGACATGGGGGTTTTCCCACGATGGGAGTTGTGAGAAGCTCCAAACTGCAAAGATTCTTCTGCAGGACAATTGAGACCTGTTGGTTGGCTCCAGGCCAACGATTCCGAGCAGGGTTCTAAGGATGGATGGCTGGGTAGCCCACCTCGCATTCCAATTGTCTCCAAGCAACAAGACAGGTTAGATCTGCTGGATGTGGGAGGCAACCGAGGAGGCTGAGTTGAAATGGACTCTCCTGTGGATGTGTCCTAATATGTTTTTGTGTCTATGGAGACCTTGGAATGAAGCGGTGGCCCTGGGGCCCTGAAGGGTTCTCCTAAACAGAGGCTTTGACACAGCTCCAACGTGCATGTTTCCCATGTGTAGATGAGATTTGTTCTGATGGGTGAGTCAAGAAACAGCCATATGCTGGTATTGAAATCCAGGCCTCTGAGGAGAGATGCCTGGAAACCAAAGCAATGGATCCGATTAGTGCCTAGGGGCCTGTTTGTTCCTTTTTACATCTGGGGACATCAGTCTACGGGTCTGAGTGCAGGTAGGTGCTCAGATGGGCTCAGATTGCCCCTGTTTGTCCTGGGAAGCCACAACTACTGGGATGGCCTCAGGGACTTTGGAGGTTATCCTACTAGTAGGGTTGTGGCCATTGGAATGGGCACATACAATTCCCTTGGAGAGGGCAAGTACAGTCCTCAGGTTTGGCTCCAGGGCCCTGAGCCTGTAGGGTGTGTAGGCCAGAGCTGTTTGGACAGTTGTCTGAAAACACAAACTCGGCTTATGTTTTGGGTCATAGGTATGGCAGGACTGATCTACAGACCATGAGGAGAACACTTCGGGATATGAAAAAAGGGCGAGTGTGAGGCTCTTGCTCAAGTTTTTGTCTCTGGATATCGTGTCACTCATGGTCGTGAAATTGCCGGGTGACTTCATGGGAAATGGACGAGTCTTACTCTCTGGGGGTTCGGTCCCGTCCAAAGAGTTTGGGGTCATTCTGGGGATGGAAGAAGTCCGTTCTTTTGTTGTTGTCGATTTGTTTCATTTTGTTTTTCAACCTCAGATGTCCCACCAAATGAGGGATTCCAGAGTAGAGCCCTGGGGTGGGGCGACTGGACAACCAGAAATCTGGTTAAAAATTGGGGACTAGGGACATGTCAAGCCCATTATGACATCTAATGGTCCAGCCACTGAGAGGACTTACTAGAGGACAGGACTCACGCTGAGGTCACAATGCGTGTTTATGCTCTCGTCGCACTCAAGAATGGGCGGGGCCTCAGGGTGAATGCTGGTTTCTCCTACACTGAACGTTGGACAACATGCCAACCACAAGGTTTCTTGCCATGGGTCAGGATGAGTTCTGATTTCTGCATCACAGTCACCCGTGGGCAGTGATTGGAGATAAGGTCTAGGTTCTGAAGCCTGAAAACTGAGGTAGGGAAGAGATGATGACCTAAGGCCATGGCGGGTCTGATGTGCTCAGCGTGCGGTCAGCTGTCTGGGTGTTGGTCAGCAGGTCAGGGCTCAGGTTGTGTCAGACAGTGCATTAGTGCCCAGGTTAGACTATATAATTTGGGTACATTCGAGTGCCGTGTAGGTTTATCCTCATTTAAGCTGCCTGGGCTGCTCATTAGGCAATATATTTTTTCTAGAGGGCAGGCAGAGTGCTTCATTGTCGGTCCGGAATTGCCAAACTTGAGGGCTTCGGGGCCAGGAGAGTGAGAACGGAAGTCTGAGAACACAAGCTAGACTTCGGATTCAGGGTGAGGGCACGGAGGTACCCCCTGCAGATCTGAACCAATATCTCATGCATCTGAAGTCAGGGCGAGGATCCCACGTTGGCTCAGGTTGGAGTTTCTGTGCATGACGGCCCCTTCATGAAGGGAGCGGAATCTCGAGGCCATGGAGGTTTTCCACGTTGTGAGATGTGGGATACCCCCTTCAAGGATTCCTTCTGCGGGACAATTGAGACCTGTTGGACAGCTCCAGTTCATCCCTCATGGAATGACTCCAGAGCACCGTTCCAGGATGGATGCCTGGGAAGTCCGCCTCGCCTTCCAATTGTCTCCTAGCAACAAGACAGTTTAGATCTAATGGATCTGCGAGAGCAACCGGGGTGGCTGAGTTGAAATGCACTTTCCAGAGAATGGGTCCTAACGTGTGTTTGTGTCCATGAGGGCCTTGGAATGGGGAAGTGGCACCGGGACACTGAAGTATTCTCCTAAGCTTTGGCTTAGCTCCCATGCACAAGTTTCCTTGTGGAGACGAGATTTGTTCTGATGGGTGCCTCAGGAAATCCCCTCTGCTGGTATTGGAATCCAGGCTTTTGAGGAGACATGCCTGTAAACCAAAGCAATGAATCCGATAATGGCCTCGGGTCCTGTCTGGTTCAATCTTCTTGGTATGAGTAGAGGTAGATGAGTGGAGGTAGATGCTCAGCCGGTTTCAACCGCACTTTTTTATCCCGGCCGACCTACACTATTGGGATGGCCCCAGGGACTTTGGAGGGTTCTCCTAATTTGTACGATTTTTGACAATGGAATGGGCAGAATTCCCATGGATTGGGTGGGGGCAGTCCTAATGAGTGGCTCCAAGGCCCCAGGCTGGAGGGAGTGTGGACCAGGACTTTGAGGACAGAAGACTGAAAACACAAAATCAGCTTAAGTTTGGGGACGTAGGTATGGCACGCCCGATCTACAAACCCTGAGAAGAACTCTTCAGGATATGAAGAATGAGCGAGTCTGCGGCGCTTGCTCAGGCTTTTGTATCTGACTTTTGTTTCACCTATGGCCGTGGAATGTTGGGAAGATCTCATGGGCCATGGACGAATCTTCCCCTCTGTGGATTTGGCCCGATCCCAATTGTTTTTCGTCAATCTGTGGGATGGGAGGACTCCTTTCAGGTTTGTTACCTCAGGTGTCCCACCAAAAGAGGAATTCCAAAGCAGAGCCCTGGGGAAGAGTGAAGGGACAACCCGAACTATGGTTAAAAATTGGGGCCTAGGGGCATGGCAAGCCCAATATGCTGTCTCTTCATATAGGCCCTGAGAGGCCTTACCTGAGGACTGGGCTCAGGCTGAGGGTCACAATGTGTGTTTGTGACCAATGTGGCCCGCAAGCATGGGCTCGGCCTCATGGGCCACGCTTGTTTCAGTACACTGAACGTTGGACAACATGCCAACCACAAGGTTTCTTGCCATGGGGAAAGAGTTCTGATTTCTGCATCATTTTCAACCCTGGGCAGTGGTTGGAGATAAAGTCTAGGTTCTGGAGCCTGAAAACCGCAGTTGGGAAGAGATGACGACCTAAGGCCATGGCGGGTCCGATGTGCTCAGTGTGCGGCCAGCTGTCTGGGTGGAACCAGGAGGTCCAGGCTCAGGCTGGGTCAGAAGGGGAAATAGTGCCCAGGTCAGCCTATATGTTTGGGGTACAGCCGAATGGCGTGCAGGTTGATCCTCATTTGCGGTTTCGGGGTAGCCCTGAGGGCAATGTTTTATTTCTGTAGGGCAGGCAGAGTGCGGCATTGTAGTTCTGGATTGCCCAACTGGAGCTCTTGTGGGCCAGTAGTCTGAGGACGGAGTCTGAGAACCCAAGCTAGGCCTAGGTTTCTGGGTGAGGATATGGCAGGCACAATCTACAGACCTCAATCGAGACCTTGTGCATCTGAAGTCAGGGCAAGGATCAGACGATCGCTCAGGATGGACTATCTGCCCTGATGGCCCTTTCTTGAAGGGGGTTGGATCACGAGGACATAGGTGTTTTCGCACGATGGGAGTTGTGAGAAGCTCCAAACTTCAAAGATTCTTCTGCAGGACAATTGAGACCTGTTGGTTGGCTCCAGGCCAACGATTCCGAGCAGGGTTCTAAGGATGGATGGCTGGGTAGCCCACCTCGCATTCCAATGGTCTCCAAGCAACAAGACAGGTTAGATCTGCTGGATGTGGTGGGCAACCGAGGAGGCTGAGTTGAAATGGACTCTCCTGTGGATGTGTCCTAATATGTTTTTGTGTCTATGGGGACCTTGGAATGAAGCGGTGGCCCTGGGGCCCTGAAGGCTTCTCCTAAACAGAGGCTTTGACACAGCTCCAACGTGCATGTTTCCCATGTGTAGATGAGATTTGTTCTGATGGGTGAGTCAAGAAACAGCCATATGCTGGTATTGAAATCCAGGCCTCTGAGGAGAGATGCCTGGAAACCAAAGCAATGGATCCGATTAGTGCCTAGGGGCCTGTTCGTTCCTTTTTACCTCTGGGGACATCAGTCTACGTGTCTGAGTGCAGGTAGGTGCTCAGATGGGCTCAGATTGCCCCTGTTTGTCCTGGGAAGCCACAACTATTGGGATGGCCTCAGGGACTTTGGAGGTTATCCTACTAGTAGGGTTGTGGCCATTGGAATGGGCACATACAATTCCCTTGGAGAGGGCAGTACAGTCCTCAGGTTTGGCTCCAGGGCCCTGAGCCTGTAGGGTGTGTAGGCCAGAGCTGTTTGGACAGTTGTCTGAAAACACAAACTCGGCTTATGTTTTGGGTCATAGGTATGGCAGGACTGATCTACAGACCATGAGGAGAACAATTCGGGATATGAAAAAAGGGCGAGTGTGAGGCTCTTGCTCGAGTTTTTGTCTCTGGATATCGTGTCACTCATGGTCGTGAAATTGCCGGGTGACTTCATGGGAAATGGACGAGTCTTACTCTCTGGGGGTTCGGTCCCGTCCAAAGAGTTTGGGGTCATTCTGGGGATGTAAGTAGTCCGTTTTTTTGTTGTTGTCGATTTGTTTCATTTTGTTTTTCAACCTCAGATGTCCCACCAAATGAGGGATTCCAGAGTAGAGCCCTGGGGTGGGGCGACTGGACAACCAGAAATCTGGTTAAAAATTGGGGACTAGGGATATGTCAAGCCCATTATGATATCTAATGGTCCAGCCACTGAGAGGACTTACAAGAGGACAGGACTCACGCTGAGGTCACAATGCGTGTTTATGCTCTCGTCGCACACAAGAATGGGCAGGGCCACAGGGTGAATGCTGGTTTCTCCTACACTGAACGTTGGACAACATGCCATCCACAAGGTTTCTTGCCATGGGTCAGGAAGAGTTCTGATTTCTGCATCACAGTCACCCGTGGGCAGTGATTGGAGATAAGGTCTAGGTTCTGAAGCCTGAAAACTGAGGTAGGGAAGAGATGATGACCTAAGGCCATGGCGGGTCTGATGTGCTCAGCGTGCGGTCAGCTGTCTGGGTGTTGGTCAGCAGGTCAGGGCTCAGGTTGTGTCAGACAGTGCATTAGTGCCCAGGTTAGACTATATAATTTGGGTACATTCGAGTGCCGTGTAGGTTTATCCTCATTTAAGCTGCCTGGGCTGCTCATTAGGCAATATATTTTTTCTAGAGGGCAGGCAGAGTGCTTCATTGTCGGTCCGGAATTGCCAAACTTGAGGGCTTCGGGGCCAGGAGAGTGAGGACGAAATTCTGAGAACACAAGCTAGACTTCGGATTCAGGGTGAGGGCACGGCACGTACCCCCTGCAGATCTGAACCAATATCTCATGCATCTGAAGTCAGAGCGAGGATCCGACGTTGGCTCAGGTTGGAGTTTCTGTGCATGACGGCCCCTTCATGAAGGGAGCAGAATCTCGAGGCCATGGAGGTTTTCCACGTTGGGAGATGTGGGATGCCCCCTTCAAGAATTCCCTCTGCGGGACAATTGAGACCTGTTGGACAGCTCAAGGACATCCCATATGGAATGACTCCAGAGCACCGTTCCAGGATGGATGCCTGGGAAGTCCGCCTTGCCTTCCAATTGTCTCCTAGCAACAAGACAGTTTAGATCTAATGGATCTGCGGGAGCAACCGGGGTGGCTGAGTTGAAATGCACTTTCCAGAGGATGGGTCCTAACGTGTGTTTGTGTCCATGAGGGCCTTGGAATGGGGAGGTGGCACCGGGACCCTGAAGTATTCTCCTAAGCTTTGGCTTAGCTCCCATGCACAAGTTTCCTTGTGGAGACGAGATTTGTTCTGATGGGTGCCTCAGGAAATCCCCTCTGCTGGTATTGGAATGCAGGCTTTTGAGGAGACATGCCTGTAAACCAAAGCAATGGATCCGATAATGGCCTCGGGTCCTGTCTGGTTCAATCTTCTTGGTATGAGTGGAGGTAGATGAGTGGAGTTAGATGCTCAGCCGGTATCAACCGCCCTTTTTTGTCCCGGGCGACCTACACTATTGGGATGGCCTCAGGGACTTTGGAGGGTTCTCCTAATTTGTACGATTTTTGACAATGGAATGGGCAGAATTCCCATGGATTGGGTGGGGGCAGTCCTAATGTGTGGCTCCAGGGGCCCCAGCCTGGAGGGAGTGTGGCCCAGGACTTTGAGGACAGAAGACTGAAAACACAAACTCAGCTTAAGTGTGGGGACGTAGGTATGGCACGCCCGATCTACAAACCATGAGAAGAACTCTTCAGGATATGAAGAATGAGCGAGTCTGAGGCGCTTGCTCAGGCTTTTATCTCTGGATTTTGTTTCAGCGATGGCCGTGGAATGTTAGGGAGTCTCATGGGCCATGGACGAATCTTCCTCTCTGTGGATTTGACCCGATCCCAATTGTTTTTCGTCAATCTGTGGGATGGGAGGACTCCTTTCAGGGTTGTTACCTCAGGTGTCCCACCAAAAGAGGAATTCCAAAGCAGAGCCCTGGGGAAGAGTAAAGGGACAACCCGAACTATGGTTAAAAATTGGGGCCTAGGGACATGGCAAGCCCAATATGCTGTCTCTTCATATAGGCCCTGAGAGGCCTTACCTGCGGACTGGGCTCAGGCTGAGGGTCACAATGTGTGTTTGTGACCAATGTGGCCCGCAAGCATGGGCTGGGCCTCATGGGCCACGCTTGTTTCAACTACACTGAACGTTGGACAACATGCCAACCACAAGGTTTCTTGCCATGGGGAAAGAGTTCTGATTTCTGCATCATTTTCAACCCTGGGCAGTTGTTGGAGATAAGGTCTAGGTTCTGGAGCCTGAAAACCGCAGTTGGGAAGAGATGACGACCTAAGGCCATGGCAGGTCCGATGTGCTCAGTGTGCGGCCAGCTGTCTGGGTGGGACCAGGAGGTCCAGGCTCAGGCTGGGTCAGAAGGGGAAATAGTGCCCAGGTCAGCCTATATGTTTGGGGTACAGCCGAATGGCGTGCAGGTTGATCCTCATTTGCGGTTTCGGGGTAGCCCTGAGGGCAATGTTTTACTTCTGTAGGGCAGGCAGAGTGCGGCATCGTAGTTCTGGATTGCCCAACTGGAGGGCTTGTGGGCCAGTAGTCTGAGGACATAGTCTGAGAACCCAAGCTAGGACTAGGTTTCTGGGTGAGGATATGGCAGGCACAATCTACAGACCTCAATCGAGATCTCGTGCATCTGAAGTCAGGGCAAGGATCAGACGATAGCTCAGGTTGGACTTTCTGCCCTGATGGCCATTTCTTGAAGGGGGTTGGATCACGAGGACATGGGGGTTTTCCCACGATGGGAGTTGTGAGAAGCTCCAAACTGCAAAGATTCTTCTGCAGGACAATTGAGACCTGTTGGTTGGCTCCTGGCCAACGATTCCGAGCAGGGTTCTAAGGATGGATGGCTGGGTAGCCCACCTCGCATTCCAATGGTCTCCAAGCAACAAGACAGGTTAGATCTGCTGGATGTGGGGGGCAACCGAGGAGGCTGAGTTGAAATGGACTCTCCTGTGGATGTGTCCTAATATGTTTTTGTGTCTTTGGAGACCTTGGAATGAAGCGGTGGCCATGGGGCCCTGAAGGGTTCTCCTAAACAGAGGCTTTGACACAGCTCCAACGTGCATGTTTCCCATGTGTAGATGAGATTTGTTCTGATGGGTGAGTCAAGAAACAGCCATATGCTGGTATTGAAATCCAGGCCTCTGAGGAGAGATGCCTGGAAACCAAAGCAATGGATCCGATTAGTGCCTAGGGGCCTGTTCGTTCCTTTTTACCTCTGGGGACATCAGTCTACGGGTCTGAGTGCAGGTAGGTGCTCAGATGGGCTCAGATTGCCCCTGTTTGTCCTGGGAAGCCACAACTACTGGGATGGCCTCAGGGACTTTGGAGGTTATCCTACTAGTAGGGTTGTGGCCATTGGAATGGGCACATACAATTCCCTTGGAGAGGGCAAGTACAGTCCTCAGGTTTGGCTTTAGGGCCCTGAGCCTGTAGGGTGTGTAGGCCAGAGCTGTTTGGACAGTTGTCTGAAAACACAAACTCGGCTTATGTTTTGGGTCATAGGTATGGAAGGACTGATCTACAGACCATGAGGTCAACACTTCGGGATATGAAAAAAGGGCGAGTGTGAGGCTCTTGCTCAAGTTTTTGTCTCTGGATATCGTGTCACTCATGGTCGTGAAATTGCCGGGTGACTTCATGGGAAATGGACGAGTCTTACTCTCTGGGGGTTCGGTCCCGTCCAAAGAGTTTGGGGTCATTCTGGGGATGGAAGAAGTCCGTTTTTTTGTTGTTGTCGATTTGTTTCATTTTGTTTTTCAACCTCAGATGTCCCACCAAATGAGGGATTCCAGAGTAGAGCCCTGGGGTGGGGCGACTGGACAACCAGAAATCTGGTTAAAAATTGGGGACTAGGGACATGTCAAGCCCATTATGACATCTAATGGTCCAGCCACTGAGAGGACTTACTAGAGGACAGGACTCACGCTGAGGTCACAATGCGTGTTTATGCTCTCGTCGCACTCAAGAATGGGCGGGGCCTCAGTGTGAATGCTGGGTTCTCCTACACTGTACGTTGGACAACATGCCAACCACAAGGTTTCTTACCATGGGTTAGGAAGAGTTCTGATTTCTGCATCACAGTCACCCGTGGGCAGTGATTGGAGATAAGGTCTAGGTTCTGAAGCCTGAAAACTGAGGTAAGGAAAAGATGATGACTTAAGGCCATGGCGGTTCTGATGTGCTCAACCTGCGGTCAGCTGTCTGGGTGTTGGTCAGCAGGTCCGGGCTCAGGTTGTGTCAGACAGTGCATTAGTGCCCAGGTTAGACTATATAATTTGGGTACATTCGAGTGCCGTGTAGGTTTATCCTCATTTAAGCTGCCTGGGCTGCTCATTAGGCAATATATTTTTTCTAGAGGGCAGGCAGAGTGCTTCATTGTCGGTCCGGAATTGCCAAACTTGAGGGCTTCGGGGCCAGCAGAGTGAGGACAGAAGTCTGAGAACACAAGCTAGACTTCGGATTCATGGTGAGGGCACGGCAGGTACCCCCTTCAGATCTGAACCAATATCTCATGCATCTGAAGTCAGGGCGAGGATCCCACGTTGGCTCAGGTTGGAGTTTCTGTGCATGACGGCCCCTTCATGAAGAGAGCGGAATCTCGAGGCCATGGAGGTTTTCCACGTTGGGAGATGTGGGATGCCCCCTACAAGGATTCCTTCTGCGGGACAATTGAGACCTGTTGGACAGCTCCAGGACATCCCATATGGAATGACTCCAGAGAACCGTTCCAGGATGGATGCCTGGGAAGTCCGCCTCGCCTTCCAATTGTCTCCTAGCAACAAGACAGTTTAGATCTCATGGATCTGCGGGAGCAACCGGGGTGGCTGAGTTGAAATGCACTTTCCAGAGGATGGGTCCTAACGTGTGTTTGCGTCCATGAGGACCTTGGAATGGGGAGGTGGCACCGGGACCCTGAAGTATTCTCCTAAGCTTTGGCATAGCTCCCTTGCACAAGTTTCCTTGTGGAGACGAGATTTGTTCTGATGGGTGCCTCAGGAAATCCCCTCTGCTGGTATTGGAATGCAGGCTTTTGAGGAGACATGCCTGTAAACCAAAGCAATGGATCCGATAATGGCCTCGGGTCCTGTCTGGTTCAATCTTCTTGGTATGAGTGGAGGTAGATGAGTGGAGGTAGATGCTCAGCCGGTATCAACCGCCCTTTTTTGTCCCGGGCGACCTACACTATTGGGATGGCCTCAGGGACTTTGGAGGGTTCTCCTAATTTGTACGATTTTTGACAATGGAATGGGCAGAATTCCCATGGATTGGGTGGGGGCAGTCCTAATGTGTGGCTCCAGGGGCCCCAGCCTGGAGGGAGTGTGGCCCAGGAGTTTGAGGACAGAAGACTGAAAACACAAACTCAGCTTAAGTTTGGGGACGTAGGTATGGCACGCCCGATCTACAAACCCTGAGAAGAACTCTTCAGGATATGAAGAATGAGCGAGTCTGAGGAGCTTGCTCAGGCTTTTGTGTCTGGATTTTGTTTCAGCGATGGCCGTGGAATGTTGGGGAGTTCTCATGGGCCATGGACGAATCTTCCTCTCTGTGGATTTGGCCCGATCCCAATTGTTTTTCGTCAATCTGTGGGATGGGAGGACTCCTTTCAGGTTTGTTACCTCAGGTGTCCCACCAAAAGAGGAATTCCAAAGAGAGCCCTGGGGAAGAGTGAAGTGACAACCCGAACTATGGTTAAAAATTGCGGCCTAGGGGCATGGCAAGCCCAATATGCTGTCTCTTCATATAGGCCCTGAGAGGCCTTACCTGAGGACTGGGCTCAGGCTGAGGGTCAAAATGTTTGTTTGTGACCAATGTGGACTGCAAGCATGGGCTGGGCCTCATGGGCCACGCTTGTTTCAACTACACTGAACGTTGGACAACATGCCAACCACAAGGTTTCTTGCCATGGGGAAAGAGTTCTGATTTCTGCATCATTTTCAAACTGGGCAGTGATAGGTGATAAGGTCTAGGTTCTGGAGCCTGAAAACCGCATTTCGGAAGAGATGACGACCTAAGGCCATGGCGGGTTTGATGTGCTCAGTGTGCGGCCAGCTATCTGGGTGGGACCAGGAGGTCCAGGCTCAGGCTGGGTCAGAAGGGGAAATAGTGCCCAGGTCAGCCTATATGTTTGGGGTACAGCCGAATGGCGTGCAGGTGGATCCTCATTTGCGGTTTCGGGGTAGCCCTGTGGGCAATGTTTTAATTCTGTAGGGGAGGCAGAGTGCGGCATTGTAGTTCTGGATTGCCCAACTGGAGGGCTTGTGGGCCAGTAGTCTGAGGACGGAGTCTGAGAACCCAAGCTAGGCCTAGGTTTCTGGGTGAGGATATGGCAGGCACAATCTAAGGACCTCAATCGAGATCTCGTGCATCTGAAGTCAGGGCAAGGATCAGACGATCGCTCAGGTTGGACTTTCTGCCCTGATGGCCCTTTCTTGAAGGGGGTTGGATCACGAGGACATGGGGGTTTTCCCACGATGGGAGTTGTGAGAAGCTCCAAACTGCAAAGATTCTTCTGCAGGACAATTGAGACCTGTTGGTTGGCTCCAGGCAAACGATTCCGAGCAGGGTCCTAAGGATGGATGGCTGGGTAGCCCACCTCGCATTCCAATGGTCTCCAAGCAACAAGACAGGTTAGATCTGCTGGATGTGGGTGGCAACCGAGGAGGCTGAGTTGAAATGGACTCTCCTGTGGATGTGTCCTAATATGTTTTTGTGTCTATGGAGACCTTGGAATGAAGCGGTGGCCCTGGGGCCCTGAAGGGTTCTCCTAAACAGAGGCTTTGACACAGCTCCAACGTGCATGTTTCCCATGTGTAGATGAGATTTGTTCTGATGGGTGAGTCAAGAAACAGCCATAAGCTGGTATTGAAATCCAGGCCTCTGAGGAGAGATGCCTGGAAACCAAAGCAATGGATCCGATTAGTGCCTAGGGGCCTATTCGTTCCTTTTTACCTCTGGGGACATCAGTCTACGGGTCTGAGTGCAGGTAGGTGCTCAGATGGGCTCAGATTGCCCCTGTTTGTCCTGGGAAGCCACAACTATTGGGATGGCCTCAGGGACTTTGGAGGTTATCCTACTAGTAGGGTTGTGGCCATTGGAATGGGCACATACAATTCCCTTGGAGAGGGCAAGTACAGTCCTCAGGTTTGGCTCCAGGGCCCTGAGCCTGTAGGGTGTGTAGGCCAGAGCTGTTTGGACAGTTGTCTGAAAACACAAACTCGGCTTATGTTTTGGGTCATAGGTATGGCTGGACTGATCTACAGACCATGAGGAGAACACTTCGGGATATGAAAAAAGGGCGAGTGTGAGGCTCTTGCTCAAGTTTTTGTCTCTGGATATCGTGTCACTCATGGTCGTGAAATTGCCGTGTGACTTCATGGGAAATGGACGAGTCTTACTCTCTGGGGGTTCGGTCCCGTCCAAAGAGTTTGGGGTCATTCTGGGGATGGAAGAAGTCCGTTTTTTTGTTGTTTTCGATTTGTTTCATTTTGTTTTTCAACCTCTGATGTCCCACCAAATGAGGGATTCCAGAGTAGAGCCCTGGGGTGGGGCGACTGGACAACCAGAAATCTGGTTAAAAATTGGGGACTAGGGACATGTCAAGCCCATTATGACATCTAATGGTCCAGCCACTGAGAGGACATACTAGAGGACAGGACTCACGCTGAGGTCACAATGCGTGTTTATGCTCTCGTCGCACGCAAGAATGGGCGGGGCCTCAGGGTGAATGCTGGTTTCTCCTACACTGAACGTTGGACAACATGCCAACCACAAGGTTTCTTGCCATGGATCAGGAAGAGTTCTGATTTCTGCATCAGAGTCACCCGTGGGCAGTGATTGGAGATAAGGTCTAGGTTCTGAAGCCTGAAAACTGAGGTAGGGAAGAGATGATGACCTAAGGCCATGGCGGGTCTGATGTGCTCAGCGTGCGGTCAGCTGTCTGGGTGTTGGTCAGCAGGTCCGGGCTCAGGTTGTGTCAGACAGTGCATTAGTGCCCAGGTTAGACTATATAATTTGGGTACATTCGAGTGCCGTGTAGGTTTATCCTCATTTAAGCTGCCTGGGCTGCTCATTAGGCAATATATTTTTTCTAGAGGGCAGGCAGAGTGCTTCATTGTCGGTCCGGAATTGCCAAACTTGAGGGCTTCGGGGCCAGGAGAGTGAGGACGGAAGTCTGAGAACACAAGCTAGACTTCGGATTCAGGGTGAGGGCACGGCAGGTACCCCCTGCAGATCTGAACCAATATCTCATGCATCTGAAGTCAGGGCGAGGATCCCACGTTGGCTCAGGTTGGAGTTTCTGTGCATGACGGCCCCTTCATGAAGGGAGCGGAATCTCGAGGCCATGCAGGTTTTCCACGTTGGGAGAAGTGGGATGCCCCTTTCAAGGATTCCCTCTGCGGGACAATTGAGACCTGTTGGACAGCTCCAGGAGATCACATATGGAATGACTCCAGAGCACCGTTCGAGGATGGATGCCTGGGAAGTCCGCCTCGCCTTCCAATTGTCGCCTAGCAACAAAACAGTTTAGATCTAATGGATCTGCGGGAGCAACCGGGGTGGCTGAGTTGAAATGCACTTTCCAGAGGATAGGTCCTAACGTGATGTTGTGTCCATGAGGGCCTTGGAATGGGGAGGTGGCACCGGGACCCTGAAGTATTCTCCTAAGCTTTGGCATAGCTCCCATGCACAAGTTTCCTTGTGGAGACGAGATTTGTTCTGATGGGTGCCTCAGGAAATCCCCTCTGCTGGTATTGGAATCCAGGCTTTTGAGGAGACATGCCTGTAAACCAAAGCAATGGATCCGATAATGGCCTCGGGTCCTGTCTGGTTCAATCTTCTTGGTATGAGTGGAGGTAGATGAGTGGAGGTAGATGCTCAGCCGGTATCAACCGCCCTTTTTTGTCCCGGGCGACCTACACTATTGGGATGGCCTCAGGGACTTTGGAGGGTTCTCCTAATTTGTACGATTTTTGACAATGGAATGGGAAGAATTCCCATGGATTGGGTCGGGCAGTCCTACTGTGTGGCTCCAGGGGCCCGAGCCTGGAGGGAGTGTGGCCCAGGACTTTGAGGACAGAAGACTGAAAACACAATCTCAGCTTAAGTTTAAGGACGTAGGTATGGCACGCCCGATCTACAAACCATGAGAAGAACTCTTCAGGATATGAAGATGAGCGAGTCTGAGGATCTTGCTCAGGCTTTTTTCTCTGGATTTTGTTTCAGCGATGGCCGTGGAATGTTTTGGAGGTCTCATGGGCCATGGACGAATCTTCCTCTCTGTGGATTTGGCCCGATTCCAATTGTTTTTCGTCAATCTGTGGGATGGGAGGACTCCTTTCAGGTTTGTTACCTCAGGTGTCCCACCAAAAGAGGAATTCCAAAGCAGAGCCCTGGGGAAGAGTGAAGGGACAACGCGAACTATGGTTAAATATTGGGGCCTAGGGGCATGGCAAGCCCAATATGCTGTCTCTTCATATAGGCCCTGAGAGGCCTTACCTGAGGACTGGGCTCAGGCTGAGGGTCACAATGTGTGTTTGTGACCAATGTGGCCCGCAAGCATGAGCTGGGCCTCATGGGCCACGCTTGTTTCAACTACACTGAACTTTGGACAACATGCCAACCACAAGGTTTCTTGCCATGGGGAAATAGTTCTGATTTCTGCATCATTTTCACCCTGGGCCGTGGTTGGAGATAAGGTCTAGGTTCTGGAGCCTGAAAACCGCAGTTGGGAAGAGATGACGTCCTAAGGCCATGGCGGTTCCGATGTGCTCAGTGTGCGGCCAGCTGTCTGGGTGGGACCAGGAGGTCCAGGCTCAGGCTGGGTCAGAAGGGGAAATAGTGCCCAGGTCAGCCTATATGTTTGGGGTACAGCCGAATGGCGTGCAGGATGATCCTCATTTGGGGTTTCGGGTTAGCCCTGAGGGCAATGTTTTAATTCTGTAGGCCAGGCAGAGTGCGGCATTGTAGTTCTGGATTGCCAAACTGGAGGGCTTGTGGGCCAGTAGTCTGAGGACGGAGTCTGAGAACCCAAGCTAGGCCTAGGATTCTGGGTGAGGATATAGCAGGCACAATCTACAGACCTCAATCGAGATCTCGTGCATCTGAAGTCAGGGCAAGGATCAGACGATCGCTCAGGTTGGACTTTCTGCCCTGATGGCCCTTTCTTGAAGGGGGTTGGATCACGAGGACATGGGGGTTTTCCCACGATGGGAGTTGTGAGAAGCTCCAAACTGCAAAGATTCTTCTGCAGGACAATTGAGACCTGTTGGTTGGCCCCAGGCCAACGATTCCGAGCAGGGTTCTAAGGATGGATGGCTGGGTAGCCCACCTCGCATTCCAATTGTCTCCAAGCAACAAGACAGGTTAGATCTGCTGGATGTGGGGGGCAACCGAGGAGGCTGAGTTGAAATGGACTCTCCTGTGGATGTGTCCTAATATGTTTTTGTGTCTATGGAGACCTTGGAATGAAGCGGTGGCCCTGGGGCCCTGAAGGGTTCTCCTAAACAGAGGCTTTGACACAGCTCCAACGTGCATGTTTCCCATGTGTAGATGAGATTTGTTCTGATGGGTGAGTCAAGAAACAGCCATATGCTGGTATTGAAATCCAGGCCTCTGAGGAGAGATGCCTGGAAACCAAAGCAATGGATCCGATTAGTGCCTAGGGGCCTGTTTGTTCCTTTTTACATCTGGGGACATCAGTCTACGGGTCTGAGTGCAGGTAGGTGCTCAGATGGGCTCAGATTGCCCCTGTTTGTCCTGGGAAGCCACAACTACTGGGATGGCCTCAGGGACTTTGGAGGTTATCCTACTAGTAGGGTTGTGGCCATTGGAATGGGCACATACAATTCCCTTGGAGAGGGCAAGTACAGTCCTCAGGTTTGGCTCCAGGGCCCTGAGCCTGTAGGGTGTGTAGGCCAGAGCTGTTTGGACAGTTGTCTGAAAACACAAACTCGGCTTATGTTTTGGGTCCTAGGTATGGCAGGACTGATCTACAGACCATGAGGAGAACACTTCGGGATATGAAAAAAGGGCGAGTGTGAGGCTCTTGCTCAAGTTTTTGTCTCTGGATATCGTGTCACTCATGGTCGTGAAATTGCCGGGTGACTTCATGGGAAATGGACGAGTCTTACTCTCTGGGGGTTCGGTCCCGTCCAAAGAGTTTGGGGTCATTCTGGGGATGGAAGAAGTCCGTTCTTTTGTTGTTGTCGATTTGTTTCATTTTGTTTTTCAACCTCAGATGTCCCACCAAATGAGGGATTCCAGAGTAGAGCCCTGGGGTGGGGCGACTGGACAACCAGAAATCTGGTTAAAAATTGGGGACTAGGGACATGTCAAGCCCATTATGACATCTAATGGTCCAGCCACTGAGAGGACTTACTAGAGGACAGGACTCACGCTGAGGTCACAATGCGTGTTTATGCTCTCGTCGCACTCAAGAATGGGCGGGGCCTCAGGGTGAATGCTGGTTTCTCCTACACTGAACGTTGGACAACATGCCAACCACAAGGTTTCTTGCCATGGGTCAGGATGAGTTCTGATTTCTGCATCACAGTCACCCGTGGGCAGTGATTGGAGATAAGGTCTAGGTTCTGAAGCCTGAAAACTGAGGTAGGGAAGAGATGATGACCTAAGGCCATGGCGGGTCTGATGTGCTCAGCGTGCGGTCAGCTGTCTGGGTGTTGGTCAGCAGGTCAGGGCTCAGGTTGTGTCAGACAGTGCATTAGTGCCCAGGTTAGACTATATAATTTGGGTACATTCGAGTGCCGTGTAGGTTTATCCTCATTTAAGCTGCCTGGGCTGCTCATTAGGCAATATATTTTTTCTAGAGGGCAGGCAGAGTGCTTCATTGTCGGTCCGGAATTGCCAAACTTGAGGGCTTCGGGGCCAGGAGAGTGAGGACGGAAGTCTGAGAACACAAGCTAGACTTCGGATTCAGGGTGAGGGCACGGAGGTACCCCCTGCAGATCTGAACCAATATCTCATGCAACTGAAGTCAGGGCGAGGATCCCACGTTGGCTCAGGTTGGAGTTTCTGTGCATGACGGCCCCTTCATGAAGGGAGCGGAATCTCGAGGCCATGCAGGTTTTCCACGTTGGGAGAAGTGGGATGCCCCTTTCAAGGATTCCCTCTGCGGGACAATTGAGACCTGTTGGACAGCTCCAGGAGATCACATATGGAATGACTCCAGAGCACCGTTCGAGGATGGATGCCTGGGAAGTCCGCCTCGCCTTCCAATTGTCGCCTAGCAACAAAACAGTTTAGATCTAATGGATCTGCGGGAGCAACCGGGGTGGCTGAGTTGAAATGCACTTTCCAGAGGATAGGTCCTAACGTGATGTTGTGTCCATGAGGGCCTTGGAATGGGGAGGTGGCACCGGGACCCTGAAGTATTCTCCTAAGCTTTGGCATAGCTCCCATGCACAAGTTTCCTTGTGGAGACGAGATTTGTTCTGATGGGTGCCTCAGGAAATCCCCTCTGCTGGTATTGGAATCCAGGCTTTTGAGGAGACATGCCTGTAAACCAAAGCAATGGATCCGATAATGGCCTCGGGTCCTGTCTGGTTCAATCTTCTTGGTATGAGTGGAGGTAGATGAGTGGAGGTAGATGCTCAGCCGGTATCAACCGCCCTTTTTTGTCCCGGGCGACCTACACTATTGGGATGGCCTCAGGGACTTTGGAGGGTTCTCCTAATTTGTACGATTTTTGACAATGGAATGGGAAGAATTCCCATGGATTGGGTCGGGCAGTCCTACTGTGTGGCTCCAGGGGCCCGAGCCCGGAGGGAGTGTGGCCCAGGACTTTGAGGACAGAAGACTGAAAACACAATCTCAGCTTAAGTTTAAGGACGTAGGTATGGCACGCCCGATCTACAAACCATGAGAAGAACTCTTCAGGATATGAAGATGAGCGAGTCTGAGGATCTTGCTCAGGCTTTTTTCTCTGGATTTTGTTTCAGCGATGGCCGTGGAATGTTTTGGAGGTCTCATGGGCCATGGACGAATCTTCCTCTCTGTGGATTTGGCCCGATTCCAATTGTTTTTCGTCAATCTGTGGGATGGGAGGACTCCTTTCAGGTTTGTTACCTCAGGTGTCCCACCAAAAGAGGAATTCCAAAGCAGAGCCCTGGGGAAGAGTGAAGGGACAACGCGAACTATGGTTAAATATTGGGGCCTAGGGGCATGGCAAGCCCAATATGCTGTCTCTTCATATAGGCCCTGAGAGGCCTTACCTGAGGACTGGGCTCAGGCTGAGGGTCACAATGTGTGTTTGTGACCAATGTGGCCCGCAAGCATGAGCTGGGCCTCATGGGCCACGCTTGTTTCAACTACACTGAACTTTGGACAACATGCCAACCACAAGGTTTCTTGCCATGGGGAAATAGTTCTGATTTCTGCATCATTTTCACCCTGGGCCGTGGTTGGAGATAAGGTCTAGGTTCTGGAGCCTGAAAACCGCAGTTGGGAAGAGATGACGTCCTAAGGCCATGGCGGTTCCGATGTGCTCAGTGTGCGGCCAGCTGTCTGGGTGGGACCAGGAGGTCCAGGCTCAGGCTGGGTCAGAAGGGGAAATAGTGCCCAGGTCAGCCTATATGTTTGGGGTACAGCCGAATGGCGTGCAGGATGATCCTCATTTGGGGTTTCGGGTTAGCCCTGAGGGCAATGTTTTAATTCTGTAGGCCAGGCAGAGTGCGGCATTGTAGTTCTGGATTGCCCAACTGGAGGGCTTGTGGGCCAGTAGTCTGAGGACGGAGTCTGAGAACCCAAGCTAGGCCTAGGATTCTGGGTGAGGATATAGCAGGCACAATCTACAGACCTCAATCGAGATCTCGTGCATCTGAAGTCAGGGCAAGGATCAGACGATCGCTCAGGTTGGACTTTCTGCCCTGATGGCCCTTTCTTGAAGGGGGTTGGATCACGAGGACATGGGGGTTTTCCCACGATGGGAGTTGTGAGAAGCTCCAAACTGCAAAGATTCTTCTGCAGGACAATTGAGACCTGTTGGTTGGCCCCAGGCCAACGATTCCGAGCAGGGTTCTAAGGATGGATGGCTGGGTAGCCCACCTCGCATTCCAATTGTCTCCAAGCAACAAGACAGGTTAGATCTGCTGGATGTGGGGGGCAACCGAGGAGGCTGAGTTGAAATGGACTCTCCTGTGGATGTGTCCTAATATGTTTTTGTGTCTATGGAGACCTTGGAATGAAGCGGTGGCCCTGGGGCCCTGAAGGGTTCTCCTAAACAGAGGCTTTGACACAGCTCCAACGTGCATGTTTCCCATGTGTAGATGAGATTTGTTCTGATGGGTGAGTCAAGAAACAGCCATATGCTGGTATTGAAATCCAGGCCTCTGAGGAGAGATGCCTGGAAACCAAAGCAATGGATCCGATTAGTGCCTAGGGGCCTGTTTGTTCCTTTTTACATCTGGGGACATCAGTCTACGGGTCTGAGTGCAGGTAGGTGCTCAGATGGGCTCAGATTGCCCCTGTTTGTCCTGGGAAGCCACAACTACTGGGATGGCCTCAGGGACTTTGGAGGTTATCCTACTAGTAGGGTTGTGGCCATTGGAATGGGCACATACAATTCCCTTGGAGAGGGCAAGTACAGTCCTCAGGTTTGGCTCCAGGGCCCTGAGCCTGTAGGGTGTGTAGGCCAGAGCTGTTTGGACAGTTGTCTGAAAACACAAACTCGGCTTATGTTTTGGGTCCTAGGTATGGCAGGACTGATCTACAGACCATGAGGAGAACACTTCGGGATATGAAAAAAGGGCGAGTGTGAGGCTCTTGCTCAAGTTTTTGTCTCTGGATATCGTGTCACTCATGGTCGTGAAATTGCCGGGTGACTTCATGGGAAATGGACGAGTCTTACTCTCTGGGGGTTCGGTCCCGTCCAAAGAGTTTGGGGTCATTCTGGGGATGGAAGAAGTCCGTTCTTTTGTTGTTGTCGATTTGTTTCATTTTGTTTTTCAACCTCAGATGTCCCACCAAATGAGGGATTCCAGAGTAGAGCCCTGGGGTGGGGCGACTGGACAACCAGAAATCTGGTTAAAAATTGGGGACTAGGGACATGTCAAGCCCATTATGACATCTAATGGTCCAGCCACTGAGAGGACTTACTAGAGGACAGGACTCACGCTGAGGTCACAATGCGTGTTTATGCTCTCGTCGCACTCAAGAATGGGCGGGGCCTCAGGGTGAATGCTGGTTTCTCCTACACTGAACGTTGGACAACATGCCAACCACAAGGTTTCTTGCCATGGGTCAGGATGAGTTCTGATTTCTGCATCACAGTCACCCGTGGGCAGTGATTGGAGATAAGGTCTAGGTTCTGAAGCCTGAAAACTGAGGTAGGGAAGAGATGATGACCTAAGGCCATGGCGGGTCTGATGTGCTCAGCGTGCGGTCAGCTGTCTGGGTGTTGGTCAGCAGGTCAGGGCTCAGGTTGTGTCAGACAGTGCATTAGTGCCCAGGTTAGACTATATAATTTGGGTACATTCGAGTGCCGTGTAGGTTTATCCTCATTTAAGCTGCCTGGGCTGCTCATTAGGCAATATATTTTTTCTAGAGGGCAGGCAGAGTGCTTCATTGTCGGTCCGGAATTGCCAAACTTGAGGGCTTCGGGGCCAGGAGAGTGAGGACGGAAGTCTGAGAACACAAGCTAGACTTCGGATTCAGGGTGAGGGCACGGAGGTACCCCCTGCAGATCTGAACCAATATCTCATGCAACTGAAGTCAGGGCGAGGATCCCACGTTGGCTCAGGTTGGAGTTTCTGTGCATGACGGCCCCTTCATGAAGGGAGCGGAATCTCGAGGCCATGGAGGATTTCCACGTTGTGAGATGTGGGATGCCCCCTTCAAGGATTCCTTCTGCGGGACAATTGAGACCTGTTGGACAGCTCCAGTTCATCCCTCATGGAATGACTCCAGAGCACCGTTCCAGGATGGATGCCTGGGAAGTCCGCCTCGCCTTCCAATTGTCTCCTAGCAACAAGACAGTTTAGATCTAATGGATCTGCGAGAGCAACCGGGGTGGCTGAGTTGAAATGCACTTTCCAGAGAATGGGTCCTAACGTGTGTTTGTGTCCATGAGGGCCTTGGAATGGGGAAGTGGCACCGGGACACTGAAGTATTCTCCTAAGCTTTGGCATAGCTCCCATGCACAAGTTTCCTTGTGGAGACGAGATTTGTTCTGATGGGTGCCTCAGGAAATCCCCTCTGCTGGTATTGGAATCCAGGCTTTTGAGGAGACATGCCTGTAAACCAAAGCAATGAATCCGATAATGGCCTCGGGTCCTGTCTGGTTCAATCTTCTTGGTATGAGTAGAGGTAGATGAGTGGAGGTAGATGCTCAGCCGGTATCAACCGCACTTTTTTGTCCCGGCCGACCTACACTATTGGGATGGCCCCAGGGACTTTGGAGGGTTCTCCTAATTTGTACGATTTTTGACAATGGAATGGGCAGAATTCCCATGGATTGGGTGGGGGCAGTCCTAATGAGTGGCTTCAAGGCCCCAGCCTGGAGGGAGTGTGGCCCAGGACTTTGAGGACAGAAGACTGAAAACACAAAATCAGCTTAAGTTTGGGGACGTAGGTATGGCACGCCCGATCTACAAACCCTGAGAAGAACTCTTCAGGATATGAAGAATGAGCGAGTCTGCGGCGCTTGCTCAGGCTTTTGTCTCTGACTTTTGTTTCACCTATGGCCGTGGAATGTTGGGAAGATCTCATGGGCCATGGACGAATCTTCCCCTCTGTGGATTTGGCCCGATCCCAATTGTTTTTCGTCAATCTGTGGGATGGGAGGACTCCTTTCAGGTTTGTTACCTCAGGTGTCCCACCAAAAGAGGAATTCCAAAGCAGAGCCCTGGGGAAGAGTGAAGGGACAACCCGAACTATGGTTAAAAATTGGGGCCTAGGGGCATGGCAAGCCCAATATGCTGTCTCTTCATATAGGCCCTGAGAGGCCTTACCTGAGGACTGGGCTCAGGCTGAGGGTCACAATGTGTGTTTGTGACCAATGTGGCCCGCAAGCATGGGCTCGGCCTCATGGGCCAAGCTTGTTTCAGTACACTGAACGTTGGACAACATGCCAACCACAAGGTTTCTTGCCATGGGGAAAGAGTTCTGATTTCTGCATCATTTTCAACCCTGGGCAGTGGTTGGAGATAAAGTCTAGGTTCTGGAGCCTGAAAACCGCAGTTGGGAAGAGATGACGACCTAAGGCCATGGCGGGTCCGATGTGCTCAGTGTGCGGCCAGCTGTCTGGGTGGAACCAGGAGGTCCAGGCTCAGGCTGGGTCAGAAGGGGAAATAGTGCCCAGGTCAGCCTATATGTTTGGGGTACAGCCGAATGGCGTGCAGGTTGATCCTCATTTGCGGTTTAGGGGTAGCCCTGAGGGCAATGTTTTATTTCTGTAGGGCAGGCAGAGTGCGGCATTGTAGTTCTGGATTGCCCAACTGGAGCTCTTGTGGGCCAGTAGTCTGAGGACAGAGTCTGAGAACCCAAGCTAGGCCTAGGTTTCTGGGTGAGGATATGGCAGGCACAATCTACAGACCTCAATCGAGACCTTGTGCATCTGAAGTCAGGGCAAGGATCAGACGATCGCTCAGGTTGGACTTTCTGCCCTGATGGCCCTTTCTTGAAGGGGGTTGGATCACGAGGACATAGGTGTTTTCGCACGATGGGAGTTGTGAGAAGCTCCAAACTTCAAAGATTCTTCTGCAGGACAATTGAGACCTGTTGGTTGGCTCCAGGCCAACGATTCCGAGCAGGGTTCTAAGGATGGATGGCTGGGTAGCCCACCTCGCATTCCAATGGTCTCCAAGCAACAAGACAGGTTAGATCTGCTGGATGTGGTGGGCAACCGAGGAGGCTGAGTTGAAATGGACTCTCCTGTGGATGTGTCCTAATATGTTTTTGTGTCTATGGGGACCTTGGAATGAAGCGGTGGCCCTGGGGCCCTGAAGGCTTCTCCTAAACAGAGGCTTTGACACAGCTCCAACGTGCATGTTTCCCATGTGTAGATGAGATTTGTTCTGATGGGTGAGTCAAGAAACAGCCATATGCTGGTATTGAAATCCAGGCCTCTGAGGAGAGATGCCTGGAAACCAAAGCAATGGATCCGATTAGTGCCTAGGGGCCTGTTCGTTCCTTTTTACCTCTGGGGACATCAGTCTACGGGTCTGAGTGCAGGTAGGTGCTCAGATGGGCTCAGATTGCCCCTGTTTGTCCTGGGAAGCCACAACTATTGGGATGGCCTCAGGGACTTTGGAGGTTATCCTACTAGTAGGGTTGTGGCCATTGGAATGGGCACATACAATTCCCTTGGAGAGGGCAAGTACAGTCCTCAGGTTTGGCTCCAGGGCCCTGAGCCTGTAGGCTGTGTAGGCCAGAGCTGTTTGGACAGTTGTCTGAAAACACAAACTCGGCTTATGTTTTGGGTCCTAGGTATGGCAGGACTGATCTACAGACCATGAGGAGAACACTTCGGGATATGAAAAAAGGGCGAGTGTGAGGCTCTTGCTCAAGTTTTTGTCTCTGGATATCGTGTCACTCATGGTCGTGAAATTGCCGGGTGACTTCATGGGAAATGGACGAGTCTTACTCTCTGGGGGTTCGGTCCCGTCCAAAGAGTTTGGGGTCATTCTGGGGATGGAAGAAGTCCGTTTTTTTGTTGTTGTCGATTTGTTTCATTTTGTTTTTCAACCTCAGATGTCCCACCAAATGAGGGATTCCAGAGTAGAGCCCTGGGGTGGGGCGACTGGACAACCAGAAATCTGGTTAAAAATTGGGGACTAGGGACATGTCAAGCCCATTATGACATCTAATGGTCCAGCCACTGAGAGGACTTACTAGAGGACAGGACTCACGCTGAGGTCACAATGCGTGTTTATGCTCTCGTCGCACTCAAGAATGGGCGGGGCCTCAGGGTGAATGCTGGTTTCTCCTACACTGAACGTTGGACAACATGCCAACCACAAGGTTTCTTGCCATGGGTCAGGAAGAGTTCTGATTTCTGCATCACAGTGTCCCGTGGGCAGTGATTGGAGATAAGTTCTAGGTTCTGAAGCCTGAAAACTGAGGTAGGGAAGAGATGATAACCTAAGGCCATGGCGGGTCTGATGTGCTCAGCGTGCGGTCAGCTGTCTGGGTGTTGGTCAGCAGGTCCGGGCTCAGGTTGTGTCAGACAGTGCATTAGTGCCCAGGTTAGACTATATAATTTGGGTAGAGGCGAGTGCTGTGTAGGTTTATCCTCATTTAAGCTGCCTGGGCTGCTCATTAGGCAATATATTTTTTCTAGAGGGCAGACAGAGTGCTTCTTTGTCAGTCCGGAATTGCCAAACTTGAGGGCTTCGGGGCCAGGAGAGTGTGGACGGAAGTCTGAGAACACAAGCTAGACTTCGGATTCAGGGTGAGGGCACGGCAGGTACCCCCTGCAGATCTGAACCAATATCTCATGCATCTGAAGTCAGGGCGAGGATCCGACGTTGGCTCAGGTTGGATTTTCTGTGCATGACGGCCCCTTCATGAAGGGAGCGGAATCTCGAGGCCATGGAGGTTTTCCACGTTGGGAGATGTGGGATGTCCCCTTCAAGGATTCCTTCTGCGGGACAATTGAGACCTGTTGGACAGCTCCAGGACATCCCATATGGAATGACTCCAGAGCACCGTTCGAGGATGGATGCCTGGGAAGTCCGCCTCGCCTTCCAATTGTCTCCTAGCAACAAGACAGTTTAGATCTAATGGATCTGCGGGAGCAACCGGGGTGGCTGAGTTGAAATGCACTTTCCAGAGGATGGGTCCTAACGTGTGTTTGTGTCCATGAGAGCCTTGGAAAGGGGAGGTGGCACCGGGACCCTGAAGTATTCTCCTAAGCTTTGGCATAGCTCCCATGCACAAGTTTCCTTGTGGAGACGAGATTTGTTCTGATGGGTGCCTCATGAAATCCCCTCTGCTGGTATTGGAATGCAGGCTTTTGAGGAGACATGCCTGTAAACCAAAGCAATGGATCCGATAATGGCCTCGTGTCCTGTCTGGTTCAATCTTCTTGGTATGAGTGGAGGTAGATGAGTGGAGGTAGATGCTCAGCCGGTATCAACCGCCCTTTTTTGTCCCGGGCGACCTACACTATTGGGATTGCCTCAGGGACTTTAGAGGGTTCTCCTAATTTGTACGATTTTTGACAATGGAATGGGCAGAATTCCCATGGATTGGGTGGGGGCAGTCCTAATGTGTGGCTCTAGGGGCAACAGCCTGGAGGGAGTGTGGCCCAGGACTTTGAGGACAGAAGACTGAAAACACAAACTCAGCTTAAGTTTGGGGACGTAGGTATGGCACGCCCGATCTACAAACCATGAGAAGAACTCTTCAGGATATGAAGAATGAGCGAGTCTGATGCGCTTGCTCAGGCTTTTATCTCTGGATTTTGTTTCAGCGATGGCCGTGGAATGTTGGGTAGGTCTCATGGGCCATGGACGAATCTTCCTCTCTGTGGATTTGGCCCGATTCCAATTGTTTTTCGTCAATCTGTGGGATGGGAGGACTCCTTTCAGGTTTGTACCTCAGGTGTCCCAACAAAAGAGGAATTCCAAAGCAGAGCCCTGGGGAAGAGTGAAGGGACAACCCGAACTATGGTTAAAAATTGGGGCCTAGGGGCATGGCAAGCCCAATATGCTGTCTCTTCATATAGGCCCTGAGAGGCCTTACCTGAGGACTGGGCTCAGGCTGAGGGTCACAATGTGTGTTTGTGACCAATGTGGCCGCAAGCATGGGCTGGGCCTCATGGGCCACGCTTGTTTCAACTACACTGAACGTTGGACAACATGCCAAGCACAAGGTTTCCTGCCATGGGGAAAGAGTTCTGATTTCTGCATTATTTTCAAACTGGGCAGTGGTTGGTGATAAGATCTAGGTTCTGGAGCCTGAAAACCGCAGTTGGGAAGAGATGATGACCTAAGGCCATGGCGGGTCCGATGTGCTCAGTGTGCGGCCAGCTCAGGAGGTCCAGGCTCAGGCTGGGTCAGAAGAGGAAATAGTACCCAGGGCAGCCTATATGTTTGGGGTACAGCCGAATGGCGTGCAGGTTGATCCTCATTTGCGGTTTCGGGGTAGCCCTGAGGGCAATGTTTTACTTCTGTAGGGCAGGCAGAGTGCGGCATTGTAGTTCTGGATTGCCCAACTGGAGGGCTTGTGGGCCAGTAGTCTGAGGACGGAGTCTGAGAACCCAAGCTAGGCCTAGGTTTCTGGGTGAGGATATGGCAGGCACAATCTACAGACCTCAATCGAGATCTCGTGCATCTGAAGTCAGGGCAAGGATCAGACGATCGCTCAGGTTGGACTTTCTGCCCTGATGGCCCTTTCTTGAAGGGGGTTGGATCACGAGGACATGGGGGTTTTCCCACGATGGGAGTTGTGAGAAGCTCCAAACTGCAAAGATTCTTCTGCAGGACAATTGAGACCTGTTGGTTGGCTCCAGGCCAACGATTCCGAGCAGGGTCCTAAGGATGGATGGCTGGGTAGCCCACCTCGCATTCCAATGGTCTTCATGCAACAAGACAGGTTAGATCTGCTGGATGTGGGGGGCAACCGAGGAGGCTGAGTTGAAATGGACTCTCCTGTGGATGTGTCCTAATATGTTTTTGTGTCTATGGAGACCTTGGAATGAAGCGGTGGCCCTGGGGCCCTGAAGGGTTCTCCTAAATAGAGGCTTTGACACAGCTCCAACGTGCATGTTTCCCATGTGTAGATGAGATTTGTTCTGATGGGTGAGTCAAGAAACAGCCATATGCTGGTATTGAAATCCAGGCCTCTGAGGAGAGATGCCTGGAAACCAAAGCAATGGATCCGATTAGTGCCTAGGGGCCTGTTCGTTCCTTTTTACCTCTGGGGACATCAGTCTACGGGTCTGAGTGCAGGTAGGTGCTCAGATGGGCTCAGATTGCCCCTGTTTGTCCTGGGAAGCCACAACTATTGGGATGGCCTCAGGGACTTTGGAGGTTATCCTACTAGTAGGGTTGTGGCCATTGGAATGGGCACATACAATTCCCTTGGAGAGGGCAAGTACAGTCCTCAGGTTTGGCTCCAGGGCCCTGAGCCTGTAGGCTGTGTAGGCCAGAGCTGTTTGGACAGTTGTCTGAAAACACAAACTCGGCTTATGTTTTGGGTCCTAGGTATGGCAGGACTGATCTACAGACCATGAGGAGAACACTTCGGGATATGAAAAAAGGGTGAGTGTGAGGCTCTTGCTCAAGTTTTTGTCTCTGGATATCGTGTCACTCATGGTCGTGAAATTGCCGGGTGACTTCATGGGAAATGGACGAGTCTTACTCTCTGGGGGTTCGGTCCCGTCCAAAGAGTTTGGGGTCATTCTGGGGATGGAAGAAGTCCGTTTTTTTGTTGTTGTCGATTTGTTTCATTTTGTTTTTCAACCTCAGATGTCCCACCAAATGAGGGATTCCAGAGTAGAGCCCTGGGGTGGGGCGACTGGACAACCAGAAATCTGGTTAAAAATTGGGGACTAGGGACATGTCAAGCCCATTACAACATCTAATGGTCCAGCCACTGAGAGGACTTACTAGAGGACAGGACTCACGCTGAGGTCACAATCCGTGTTTATGCTCTCGTCGCATTCAAGAATGGGCGGAGCCTCAGGGTGAATGCTGGTTTCTCCCACACTGAACGTTGGACAACATGCCAACCACAAGGTTTCTTGCCATGGGTCAGGAAGAGTTCTGATTTCTGCATCACAGTCACCCGTGGGCAGTGATTGGAGATAAGGTCTAGGTTCTGAAGCCTGAAAACTGAGGTAGGGAAGAGATGATAACCTAAGGCCATGGCGGGTCTGATGTGCTCAGCGTGCGGTCAGCTGTCTGGGTGTTGGTCAGCAGGTCCGGGCTCATGTTGTGTCAGACAGTGCATTAGTGCCCAGGTTAGACTATATAATTTGGGTACATTCGAGTGCCGTGTAGGTTTATCCTCATTTAAGCTGCCTGGGCTGCTCATTAGGCAATATATTTTTTCTAGAGGGCAGGCAGAGTGCTTCTTTGTCAGTCCGGAATTGCCAAACTTGAGGGCTTCGGGGCGAGGAGAGTGTGGACGGAAGTCTGAGAACACAAGCTAGACTTCGGATTCAGGGTGAGGGCACGGCAGGTACCCCCTTCAGATCTGAACCAATATCTCATGCATCTGAAGTCAGGGCGAGGATCCGACGTTGGCTCAGGTTGGATTTTCTGTGCATGACGGCCCCTTCATGAAGGGAGCGGAATCTCGAGGCCATGGAGGTTTTCCACGTTGGGAGATGTGGGATGTCCCCTTCAAGGATTCCTTCTGCGGGACAATTGAGACCTGTTGGACAGCTCCAGGACATCCCATATGGAATGACTCCAGAGCAACGTTCGAGGATGGATGCCTGGGAAGTCCGCCTCGCCTTCCAATTGTCTCCTAGCAACAAGACAGTTTAGATCTAATGGATCTGCGGGAGCAACCGGCGTGGCTGAGTTGAAATGCACTTTCCAGAAGATGGGTCCTAACGTGTGTTTGTGTCCATGAGAGCCTTTGAAAGGGGAGGTGGCACCGGGACCCTGAAGTATTCTCCTAAGGTTTGGCATAGCTCCCATGCACAAGTTTCCTTGTGGAGACGAGATTTGTTCTGATGGGTGCCTCAGGAAATCCCCTCTGCTGGTATTGGAATGCAGGCTTTTGAGGAGACATGCCTGTAAACCAAAGCAATGGATCCGATAATGGAATCGGGTCCTGTCTGGTTCAATCTTCTTGGTATGAGTGGAGGTAGATGAGTGGAGGTAGATGCTCAGCCGGTATCAACCGCCCTTTTTTGTCCCGGGCGACCTACACTATTGGGATGGCCTCAGGGACTTTGGAGGGTTCTCCTAATTTGTACGATTTTTGACAATGGAATGGGCAGAATTCCCATGGATTGGGTGGGGGCAGTCCTAATGTGTGGCTCTAGGGGCAACAGCCTGGAGGGAGTGTGGCCCAGGACTTTGAGGACAGAAGACTGAAAACACAAACTCAGCTTAAGTTTGGGGACGTAGGTATGGCACGCCCGATCTACAAACCATGAGAAGAACTCTTCAGGATATGAAGAATGAGCGAGTCTGATGCGCTTGCTCAGGCTTTTATCTCTGGATTTTGTTTCAGCGATGGCCGTGGAATGTTTGGGAGGTCTCATGGGCCATGGACGAATCTTCCTCTCTGTGGATTTGGCCCGATCCCAATTGTTTTTCGTCAATCTGTGGGATGGGAGGACTCCTTTCAGGTTTGTACCTCAGGTGTCCCAACAAAAGAGGAATTCCAAAGCAGAGCCCTGGGGAAGAGTGAAGGGACAACCCGAACTATGGTTAAAAATTGGGGCCTAGGGGCATGGCAAGCCCAATATTCTGTCTCTTCATATAGGCCCTGAGAGGCCTTACCTGAGGACTGGGCTCAGGCTGAGGGTCACAATGTGTGTTTGTGACCAATGTGGCTGCAAGCATGGGCTGGGCCTCATGGGCCACGCTTGTTTCAACTACACTGAACGTTGGACAACATGCCAAGCACAAGGTTCCCTGCCATGGGGAAAGAGTTCTGATTTCTGCATCATTTTCAAACTGGGCAGTGGTTGGTGATAAGATCTAGGTTCTGGAGCCTGAAAACTGCAGTTGGGAAGAGATGATGACCTAAGGCCTTGGCGGGTCCGATGTGCTCAGTGTGCGGCCAGCTCAGGAGGTCCAGGCTCAGGCTGGGTCAGAAGGGGAAATAGTACCCAGGTCAGCCTATATGTTTGGGGTACAGCCGAATGGCGTGCAGGTTGATCCTCATTTGCGGTTTCGGGGTAGCCCTGAGGGCAATGTTTTACTTCTGTAGGGCAGGCAGAGTGCTGCATTGTAGTTCTGGATTGCCCAACTGGAGGGCTTGTGGGCCAGTAGTCTGAGGACGGAGTCTGAGAACCCAAGCTAGGCCTAGGTTTCTGGGTGAGGATATGGCAGGCACAATCTACAGACCTCAATCGAGATCTCGTGCATCTGAAGTCAGGGCAAGGATCAGACGATCGCTCAGGTTGGACTTTCTGCCCTGATGGCCCTTTCTTGAAGGGGGTTGGATCACGAGGACATGGGGGTTTTCCCACGATGGGAGTTGTGAGAAGCTCCAAACTGCAAAGATTCTTCTGCAGGACAATTGAGACCTGTTGGTTGGCTCCAGGCCAACGATTCCGAGCAGGGTCCTAAGGATGGATGGCTGGGTAGCCCACCTCGCATTCCAATGGTCTCCAAGCAACAAGACAGGTTAGATCTGCTGGATGTGGGGGGCAACCGAGGAGGCTGAGTTGAAATGGACTCTCCTGTGGATGTGTCCTAATATGTTTTTGTGTCTATGGAGACCTTGGAATGAAGCGGTGGCCCTGGGGCCCTGAAGGGTTCTCCTAAACAGAGGCTTTGACACAGCTCCAACGTGCATGTTTCCCATGTGTAGATGAGATTTGTTCTGATGGGTGAGTCAAGAAACAGCCATATGCTGGTATTGAAATCCAGGCCTCTGAGGAGAGATGCCTGGAAACCAAAGCAATGGATCCGATTAGTGCCTAGGGGCCTGTTCGTTCCTTTTTACCTCTGGGGACATCAGTGTACGGGTCTGAGTGCAGGTAGGTGCTCAGATGGGCTCAGATTGCCCCTGTTTGTCCTGGGAAGCCACAACTATTGGGATGGCCTCAGGGACTTTGGAGGTTATCCTACTAGTAGGGTTGTGGCCATTGGAATGGGCACATACAATTCCCTTGGAGAGGGCAAGTACAGTCCTCAGGTTTGGCTCCAGGGCCCTGAGCCTGTAGGCTGTGTAGGCCAGAGCTGTTTGGACAGTTGTCTGAAAACACAAACTCGGCTTATGTTTTGGGTCCTAGGTATGGCAGGACTGATCTACAGACCATGAGGAGAACACTTCGGGATATGAAAAAAGGGCGAGTGTGAGGCTCTTGCTCAAGTTTTTGTCTCTGGATATCGTGTCACTCATGGTCGTGAAATTGCCGGGTGACTTCATGGGAAATGGACGAGTCTTACTCTCTGGGGGTTCGGTCCCGTCCAAAGAGTTTGGGGTCATTCTGGGGATGGAAGAAGTCCGTTTTTTTGTTGTTGTCGATTTGTTTCATTTTGTTTTTCAACCTCAGATGTCCCACCAAATGAGGGATTCCAGAGTAGAGCCCTGGGGTGGGGCGACTGGACAACCAGAAATCTGGTTAAAAATTGGGGACTAGGGACATGTCAAGCCCATTATGACATCTAATGGTCCAGCCACTGAGAGGACTTACTAGAGGACAGGACTCACGCTGAGGTCACAATGCGTGTTTATGCTCTCGTCGCACTCAAGAATGGGCGGGGCCTCAGGGTGAATGCTGGTTTCTCCTACACTGAACGTTGGACAACATGCCAACCACAAGGTTTCTTGCCATGGGTCAGGAAGAGTTCTGATTTCTGCATCACAGTGTCCCGTGGGCAGTGATTGGAGATAAGTTCTAGGTTCTGAAGCCTGAAAACTGAGGTAGGGAAGAGATGATAACCTAAGGCCATGGCGGGTCTGATGTGCTCAGCGTGCGGTCAGCTGTCTGGGTGTTGGTCAGCAGGTCCGGGCTCAGGTTGTGTCAGACAGTGCATTAGTGCCCAGGTTAGACTATATAATTTGGGTAGAGGCGAGTGCTGTGTAGGTTTATCCTCATTTAAGCTGCCTGGGCTGCTCATTAGGCAATATATTTTTTCTAGAGGGCAGACAGAGTGCTTCTTTGTCAGTCCGGAATTGCCAAACTTGAGGGCTTCGGGGCCAGGAGAGTGTGGACGGAAGTCTGAGAACACAAGCTAGACTTCGGATTCAGGGTGAGGGCACGGCAGGTACCCCCTGCAGATCTGAACCAATATCTCATGCATCTGAAGTCAGGGCGAGGATCCGACGTTGGCTCAGTTGGATTTTCTGTGCATGACGGCCCCTTCATGAAGGGAGCGGAATCTCGAGGCCATGGAGGTTTTCCACGTTGGGAGATGTGGGATGTCCCCTTCAAGGATTCCTTCTGCGGGACAATTGAGACCTGTTGGACAGCTCCAGGACATCCCATATGGAATGACTCCAGAGCACCGTTCGAGGATGGATGCCTGGGAAGTCCGCCTCGCCTTCCAATTGTCTCCTAGCAACAAGACAGTTTAGATCTAATGGATCTGCGGGAGCAACCGGGGTGGCTGAGTTGAAATGCACTTTCCAGAGGATGGGTCCTAACGTGTGTTTGTGTCCATGAGAGCCTTGGAAAGGGGAGGTGGCACCGGGACCCTGAAGTATTCTCCTAAGCTTTGGCATAGCTCCCATGCACAAGTTTCCTTGTGGAGACGAGATTTGTTCTGATGGGTGCCTCATGAAATCCCCTCTGCTGGTATTGGAATGCAGGCTTTTGAGGAGACATGCCTGTAAACCAAAGCAATGGATCCGATAATGGCCTCGTGTCCTGTCTGGTTCAATCTTCTTGGTATGAGTGGAGGTAGATGAGTGGAGGTAGATGCTCAGCCGGTATCAACCGCCCTTTTTTGTCCCGGGCGACCTACACTATTGGGATTGCCTCAGGGACTTTAGAGGGTTCTCCTAATTTGTACGATTTTTGACAATGGAATGGGCAGAATTCCCATGGATTGGGTGGGGGCAGTCCTAATGTGTGGCTCTAGGGGCAACAGCCTGGAGGGAGTGTGGCCCAGGACTTTGAGGACAGAAGACTGAAAACACAAACTCAGCTTAAGTTTGGGGACGTAGGTATGGCACTCCCGATCTACAAACCATGAGAAGAACTCTTCAGGATATGAAGAATGAGCGAGTCTGATGCGCTTGCTCAGGCTTTTATCTCTGGATTTTGTTTCAGCGATGGCCGTGGAATGTTGGGTAGGTCTCATGGGCCATGGACGAATCTTCCTCTCTGTGGATTTGGCCCGATTCCAATTGTTTTTCGTCAATCTGTGGGATGGGAGGACTCCTTTCAGGTTTGTACCTCAGGTGTCCCAACAAAAGAGGAATTCCAAAGCAGAGCCCTGGGGAAGAGTGAAGGGACAACCCGAACTATGGTTAAAAATTGGGGCCTAGGGGCATGGCAAGCCCAATATGCTGTCTCTTCATATAGGCCCTGAGAGGCCTTACCTGAGGACTGGGCTCAGGCTGAGGGTCACAATGTGTGTTTGTGACCAATGTGGCCGCAAGCATGGGCTGGGCCTCATGGGCCACGCTTGTTTCAACTACACTGAACGTTGGACAACATGCCAAGCACAAGGTTTCCTGCCATGGGGAAAGAGTTCTGATTTCTGCATTATTTTCAAACTGGGCAGTGGTTGGTGATAAGATCTAGGTTCTGGAGCCTGAAAACCGCAGTTGGGAAGAGATGATGACCTAAGGCCATGGCGGGTCCGATGTGCTCAGTGTGCGGCCAGCTCAGGAGGTCCAGGCTCAGGCTGGGTCAGAAGAGGAAATAGTACCCAGGGCAGCCTATATGTTTGGGGTACAGCCGAATGGCGTGCAGGTTGATCCTCATTTGCGGTTTCGGGGTAGCCCTGAGGGCAATGTTTTACTTCTGTAGGGCAGGCAGAGTGCGGCATTGTAGTTCTGGATTGCCCAACTGGAGGGCTTGTGGGCCAGTAGTCTGAGGACGGAGTCTGAGAACCCAAGCTAGGCCTAGGTTTCTGGGTGAGGATATGGCAGGCACAATCTACAGACCTCAATCGAGATCTCGTGCATCTGAAGTCAGGGCAAGGATCAGACGATCGCTCAGGTTGGACTTTCTGCCCTGATGGCCCTTTCTTGAAGGGGGTTGGATCACGAGGACATGGGGGTTTTCCCACGATGGGAGTTGTGAGAAGCTCCAAACTGCAAAGATTCTTCTGCAGGACAATTGAGACCTGTTGGTTGGCTCCAGGCCAACGATTCCGAGCAGGGTCCTAAGGATGGATGGCTGGGTAGCCCACCTCGCATTCCAATGGTCTTCATGCAACAAGACAGGTTAGATCTGCTGGATGTGGGGGGCAACCGAGGAGGCTGAGTTGAAATGGACTCTCCTGTGTATGTGTCCTAATATGTTTTTGTGTCTATGGAGACCTTGGAATGAAGCGGTGGCCCTGGGGCCCTGAAGGGTTCTCCTAAACAGAGGCTTTGACACAGCTCCAACGTGCATGTTTCCCATGTGTAGATGAGATTTGTTCTGATGGGTGAGTCAAGAAACAGCCATATGCTGGTATTGAAATCCAGGCCTCTGAGGAGAGATGCCTGGAAACCAAAGCAATGGATCCGATTAGTGCCTAGGGGCCTGTTCGTTCCTTTTTACCTCTGGGGACATCAGTCTACGGGTCTGAGTGCAGGTAGGTGCTCAGATGGGCTCAGATTGCCCCTGTTTGTCCTGGGAAGCCACAACTATTGGGATGGCCTCAGGGACTTTGGATGTTATCCTACTAGTAGGGTTGTGGCCATTGGAATGGGCACATACAATTCCCTTGGAGAGGGCAAGTACAGTCCTCAGGTTTGGCTCCAGGGCCCTGAGCCTGTAGGCTGTGTAGGCCAGAGCTGTTTGGACAGTTGTCTGAAAACACAAACTCGGCTTATGTTTTGGGTCCTAGGTATGGCAGGACTGATCTACAGACCATGAGGAGAACACTTCGGGATATGAAAAAAGGGCGAGTGTGAGGCTCTTGCTCAAGTTTTTGTCTCTGGATATCGTGTCACTCATGGTCGTGAAATTGCCGGGTGACTTCATGGGAAATGGACGAGTCTTACTCTCTGGGGGTTCGGTCCCGTCCAAAGAGTTTGGGGTCATTCTGGGGATGGAAGAAGTCCGTTTTTTTGTTGTTGTCGATTTGTTTCATTTTGTTTTTCAACCTCAGATGTCCCACCAAATGAGGGATTCCAGAGTAGAGCCCTGGGGTGGGGCGACTGGACAACCAGAAATCTGGTTAAAAATTGGGGCCTAGGGACATGTCAAGCCCATTATAACATCTAATGATCCAGCCACTGAGAGGACTTACTAGAGGACAGGACTCACGCTGAGGTCACAATCCGTGTTTATGCTCTCGTCGCACGCAAGAATGGGCGGGGCCTCAGGGTGAATGCTGGTTTCTCCTACACTGAACGTTGGACAACATGCCAACCACAAGGTTTCTTGCCATGGGTCAGGAAGAGTTATGATTTCTGCATCACAGTCACCCGTGGGCAGTGATTGGAGATAAGGTCTAGGTTCTGAAGCCTGAAAACTGAGGTAGGGAAGAGATGATGACCTAAGGCCATGGCGGGTCTGATGTGCTCAGCGTGCGGACACCTGTCTGGTGTTGGTCAGCAGGTCAGGGCTCAGGTTGTGTCAGACAGTGCATTAGTGCCCAGGTTAGACTATATAATTTGGGTACATTCGAGTGCCGTGTAGGTTTATCCTCATTTAAGCTGCCTGGGCTGCTCATTAGGCAATATATTTTTTCTAGAGGGCAGGCAGAGTGCTTCATTGTCGGTCCGGAATTGCCAAACTTGAGGGCTTCGGGGCCAGGAGAGTGAGGACGGAAGTCTGAGAACACAAGCTAGACTTCGGATTCAGGGTGAGGGCACGGCAGGTATCCCCTGCAGATCTGAACCAATATCTCATGCATCTGAAGTCAGGGCGAGGATCCGACGTTGGCTCAGGTTGGAGTTTCTGTGCATGACGGCCCCTTCATGAAGGGAGCGGAATCTCGAGGCCATGGAGGTTTTCCACGTTGGGAGATGTGGGATGCCCCCTTCAAGGATTCCTTCTGCGGGACAATTGAGACCTGTTGGACAGCTCCAGGACATCCCATATGGAATGACTCCAGAGCACCGTTCGAGGATGGATGCCTGGGAAGTCCGCCTCGCCTTCCAATTGTCTCCTAGCAACAAGACAGTTTAGATCTAATGGATCTGCGGGAGCAACCGGGGTGGCTGAGTTGAAATGCACTTTCCAGAGGATGGGTCCTAACGTGTGTTTGTGTCCATGAGGGTTTTGGAATGGGGAGGTGGCACCGGGACCCTGAAGTATTCTCCTAAGCTTTGGCATAGCTCCCATGCACAAGTTTCCTTGTGGAGACGAGATTTGTTCTGATGGGTGCCTCAGGAAATCCCCTCTGCTGGTATTGGAATCCAGGCTTTTGAGGAGACATGCCTGTAAACCAAAGCAATGGATCCGATAATGGCCTCGGGTCCTGTCTGGTTCAATCTTCTTGGTATGAGTGGAGGTAGATGAGTGGAGGTAGATGCTCAGCCGTATCAACCGCCCTTTTTTGTCCCGGGCGACCTACACTATTGGGATGGCCTCAGGGACTTTGGAGGGTTCTCCTAATTTGTACGATTTTTGACAATGGAATGGGCAGAATTCCCATGGATTGGGTGGGGGCAGTCCTAATGTGTGGCTCTAGGGGCCACAGCCTGGAGGGAGTGTGGCCCAGGACTTTGAGGACAGAAGACTGAAAACACAAACTCAGCTTAAGTTTGGGGACGTAGGTATGGCACGCCCGATCTACAAACCATGAGAAGAACTCTTCAGGATATGAAGAATGAGCGAGTCTGAGGCGCTTGCTCAGGCTTTTGTCTCTGACTTTTGTTTCAGCGATGGCCGTGGAATGTTGGGGAGGTCTCATGGGCCATGGACGAATCTTCCTCTCTGTGGATTTGGCCCGATCCCAATTGTTTTTCGTCCATCTGTGGGATGGGAGGACTCCTTTCAGGTTTGTTACCTCAGGTGTCCCACCAAAAGAGGAATTCCAAAGCAGAGCCCTGGGGAAGAGTGAAGGGACAACCCGAACTATGGTTAAAAATTGGGGCCTAGGGGCATGGCAAGCCCAATATGCTGTCTCTTTATATAGGCCCTGAGAGGCCTTACATGAGGACTGGGCTCAGGCTGAGGGTCACAATGTGTGTTTGTGACCAATGTGGCCGCAAGCATGGGTTGGGCCTCATGGGCCACGCTGTTTCAACTACACTGAACGTTGGACAACATGCCAAGCACAAGGTTTCTTGCCATGGGGAAAGAGTTCTGATTTCTGCATCATTTTCAAACTGGGCAGTGGTTGGTGATAAGGTCTAGGTTCTGGAGCCTGAAAACCGCAGTTGGGAAGAGATGACGACCTAAGGCCATGGCGGGTCCGATCTGCTCAGTGTGCGGCCAGCTATCTGGTTGGGACCAGGAGGTCCAGGCTCAGGCTGAGTCAGAAGGGGAAATAGTGCCCAGGTCAGCCTATATGTTTGGGGTACAGCCGAATGGCGTGCAGGTTGATCCTCATTTGCGGTTTCGGGGTAGCCCTGAGGGCAATGTTTTACTTCTGTAGGGCAGGCAGAGTGCGGCATTGTAGTTCTGGATTGCCCAACTGGAGGGCTTGTGGGCCAGTAGTCTGAGGACGGAGTCTGAGAACCCAAGCTAGGCTTAGGTTTCTGGGTGAGGATATGGCAGGCACAATCTACAGACCTCAATCGAGATCTCGTGCATCTGAAGTCAGGGCAAGGATCAGACGATCGCTCAGGTTGGACTTTCTGCCCTGATGGCCCTTTCTTGAAGGGGGTTGGATCACGAGGACATGGGGGTTTTCCCATGATGGGAGTTGTGAGAAGCTCCAAACTGCAAAGATTCTTCTGCAGGACAATTGAGACCTGTTGGTTGGCTCCAGGCCAACGATTCCGAGCAGGGTCCTAAGGATGGATGGCTGGGTAGCCCACCTCGCATTCCAATGGTCTTCATGCAACAAGACAGGTTAGATCTGCTGGATGTGGGGGGCAACCGAGGAGGCTGAGTTGAAATGGACTCTCCTGTGGATGTGTCCTAATATGTTTTTGTGTCTATGGAGACCTTGGAATGAAGCGGTGGCCCTGGGGCCCTGAAGGGTTCTCCTAAACAGAGGCTTTGACACAGCTCCAACGTGCATGTTTCCCATGTGTAGATGAGATTTGTTCTGATGGGTGAGTCAAGAAACAGCCATATGCTGGTATTGAAATCCAGGCCTCTGAGGAGAGATGCCTGGAAACCAAAGCAATGGATCCGATTAGTGCCTAGGGGCCTGTTCGTTCCTTTTTACCTCTGGGGACATCAGTCTACGGGTCTGAGTGCAGGTAGGTGCTCAGATGGGCTCAGATTGCCCCTGTTTGTCCTGGGAAGCCACAACTATTGGGATGGCCTCAGGGACTTTGGAGGTTATCCTACTAGTAGGGTTGTGGCCATTGGAATGGGCACATACAATTCCCTTGGAGAGGGCAAGTACAGTCCTCAGGTTTGGCTCCAGGGCCCTGAGCCTGTAGGCTGTGTAGGCCAGAGCTGTTTGGACAGTTGTCTGAAAACACAAACTCGGCTTAGGTTTGGGGCCTAGGTATGGCAGGACTGATCTACAGACCATGAGGAGAACACTTCGGGATATGAAAAAAGGGCGAGTGTGAGGCTCTTGCTCAAGTTTTTGTCTCTGGATATCGTGTCACTCATGGTCGTGAAATTGCCGGGTGACTTCATGGGAAATGGACAGTCTTACTCTCTGGGGGTTCGGTCCCGTCCAAAGAGTTTGGGGTCATTCTGGGGATGGAAGAAGTCCGTTTTTTTGTTGTTGTCGATTTGTTTCATTTTGTTTTTCAACCTCAGATGTCCCACCAAATGAGGGATTCCAGAGTAGAGCCCTGGGGTGGGGCGACTGGACAACCAGAAATCTGGTTAAAAATTGGGGACTAGGGACATGTCAAGCCCATTATAACATCTAATGGTCCAGCCACTGAGAGGACTTACTAGAGGACAGGACTCACGCTGAGGTCACAATCCGTGTTTATGCTCTCGTCGCACTCAAGAATGGGCGGGGCCTCAGGGTGAATGCTGGTTTCTCCTACACTGAACGTTGGACAACATGCCAACCACAAGGTTTCTTGCCATGGGTCAGGAAGAGTTCTGATTTCAGCATCAGAGTCACCCGTGGGCAGTGATTGGAGATAAGGTCTAGGTTCTGAAGCCTGAAAACTGAGGTAGGGAAGAGATGATGACCTAAGGCCATGGCGGGTCTGATGTGCTCAGTGTGCGGTCAGCTGTCTGGGTGTTGGTCAGCAGGTCCGGGCTCAGGTTGTGTCAGACAGTGCATTAGTGCCCAGGTTAGACTATTTAATTTGGGTACATTCGAGTGCCGTGTAGGTTTATCCTCATTTAAGCTGCCAGGGCTGCTCATTAGGCAATATATTTTTTCTAGAGGGCAGGCAGAGTGCTTCATTGTCGGTCCGGAACTGCCAAACTTGAGGGCTTCGGGGCCAGGAGAGTGAGGACGGAAGTCTGAGAACACAAGCTAGACTTCGGATTCAGGGTGAGGGCACGGCAGGTATCCCCTGCAGATCTGAACCAATATCTCATGCATCTGAAGTCAGGGCGAGGATCCGACGTTGGCTCAGGTTGGAGTTTCTGTGCATGACGGCCCCTTCATGAAGGGAGCGGAATCTCGAGGCCATGGAGGTTTTCCACGTTGGGAGATGTGGGATGCCCCCTTCAAGGATTCCTTCTGCGGGACAATTGAGACCTGTTGGACAGCTCCAGGACATCCCATATGGAATGAAACCAGAGCACCGTTCGAGGATGGATGCCTGGGAAGTCCGCCTCGGATTCCTATTGCCTCCTAGCAACGAGACAGTTTAGATCCAATGGATCTGCGGGAGCAACCGGGGTGGCTGAGTTGAAATGGACTTTCCTGAGGATGGGTCGCAATGTGTGTTTGTGTCCATGAGAGCCTTGGAATGGGGCGGTGGCACCGGGACCCTGAAGTATTCTCCTAAGTTTTTGACACAGCTCCAATGCACATGTTTCCTTGTGGAGACGAGATTTGTTCTGATGCGTGCCTCAAGAAATCCCCTCTGCTGGTATTGGAATCCAGGCTTTTGAGGAGACATGCCTGTAAAGCAAAGCAATGGATCCGATAATGGCCTCGGGTCCTGTCTGGTTCAATCTTCTTCTCTGGGAACATCCATCTATGGTATGAGTGGAGGTAGATGCTCAGCTGGTATCAACCGCCCTTTTTTGTCCCGGGCGACCTGCACGATTGGGATGGCCTCAGGGACTTTGGATGGTTCTCCTAATTTGTGCGATTTTGACAATGGAATGGGCAGAATTCCCATGGAATGGGTAGGCGCAGTCCTAATGTGTGACTCCAGGGGCCCCAGCCTGGAGGGAGTGTGGCCCAGTACTTTGAGGACAGAAGTCTGAAAACACAAACTCAGCTTAGGTTTGGGGCCGTAGGTATGGCACGCCCGATCTACAAACCATGAGAAGAACTCTTCAGGATCTGAAGAATGAGCGAGTCTGAGGCGCTTGCTCAGGCTTTTGTCTCTGGATTTTGTATCAGCGATGGCCGTGGAATGTTGGGGAGGCATCATGGGCCATGGACGCATCTTCCTCTCTGTGGATTTGGCGCGATCCCAATTGTTTTTCGTCAATCTGTGGGATGGGAGGACTCCTTTCAGGTTTGTAAACTCAGGTATCCCACCAAAAGAGGAATTCCAAAGCAGAGCCCTGGGGAAGAGTGAAGGGACAACCCGAACTATGGTTAAAAATTGGGGCCTAGGGGCATGGCAAGCCCAATATGCTGCCTCTTCATCCAGCCACTGAGAGGCCTTACCTGAGGACTGGGCTCAGGCTGAGGGTCACAATGTGTGTTTGTGACCAATGTGGCCCGCAAGCATGGGCTGGGCTTCATGGGCCACACTGGTTCCAACTACACTGAACGTTGGACAACCTTCCAAACACAAGGTTTCTTGCCATGGGGAAAGAGCTCTGATTTCTGCATCATTTTCAAACCAGGGCAGTGATTGGAGATCAGATCTAGGTTCTGAAGCCTGGAAACCGAGGTTGAGAAGAGATGACGACCTAAGGCCATGGCGGTTCCGATGTGCTAAGTGTGCGGCCAGCTGTCTGGGTTGGGCCAGGAGGTCCAGTCTCAGGCCGGGTCAGAAAGTGCAATAGGGCCCAGGTCAGTCTATATATTTGGGGTACAGCCGAATGGCGTGCAGGGTGATCCTCATTTGGGGTTTCTGGGTAGCCCCAGAGGGCAATGTTTTTCTTCTGAAGGGCAGGCAGAGTGCGGCATTGTAGTTCTGGATTGCCAAACAGGAGGGCTTGTGGGCCAGTAGTCTGAGGACGGAAGTCTGAGAACCCAAACTAGGCCAAGGTTTCTGGGTGAGGATATGGCAGGCACAATCTGCAGACCTCAATCGAGATCTCGTGCACCTGAAGTCAGAGCAAGGATCAGACGATCGCTCAGGTTGGACTTTCTGTCCCTGATGGCCCCTTCTTGAAGGGGGGGTGGATCACGAGGCCATGGGGGTTTTCCCACGTTGGGAGTTGTGAGAAGCTCCAAACTGCAAAGATTCTTCTGCAGGACAATTGAGACCTGTTGGTTGGCTCCAGGCCAATGATTCCGAGCAGGGTTCAAAGGATGGATGGCTGGGTAGCCCACCTCGCATTCCAATTGTCTCCAAGCAACAAGAAAGGTTAGATCTGCTGGATGAGGGGGGAGCAACCGAGGAGGCTGAGTTGAAATGGACTCTCCTGTGGATGTGTCCTAATATGTTTTTGTGTCTATGGAGACCTTGGAATGAAGCGGTGGCACTGGGGCCCTGAAGGGTTCTCCTAAACAGAGGCTTTGACACAGCTCCAACGTGCATGTTTCCCATGTGTAGATGAGATTTGTTCTGATGGGTGAGTCAAGAAACAGCCATATGCTGGTATTGAAATCCAGGCCTCTGAGGAGAGATGCCTGGAAACCAAAGGCATGGATCCTATTAGTGCCTAGGGGCCTGTTCGTTCCTTTTTACCTCTGGGGACATCAGTCTACGGGTCTGAGTGCAGGTAGGTGCTCAGATGGGCTCAGATTGCCCCTGTTTGTCCTGGGAAGCCACAACTATTGGGATGGCCTCAGGGACTTTGGAGATTTATCCTATTAGTAGGGTTGTGGCCATTGGAATGGGCACATACAATTCCCTTGGAAAGTGCAAGTACAGTCCTCAGGTTTGGCTACAGGGGCTTGAGCCTGTAGCGTGTGTACGCCAGACCTGTTTGGACAGTTGTCTGAAAACACAAACTCGGCTTATGTTTCAGGTCATAGGTATGGCAGGACTGATCTACAGACCATGAGGAGAACTCTTCGGGATATGAAAAAAGGGCGAGTGTGAGTCTCTTGCTCAAGTATTTGTCTCTGGATATCGTGTCACTCATGGTCGTGAAATTGCCAGGATGACTTCATGGGAAATGGACGAGTCTTACTCTCTGGGATTCCGGCCCCGTCCAAAGAGTTTGGGGTCATTCTGGGGATGGAAGAAGTCCGTTTTTTTGTTGTTGTTGATTTGTTTCCTTTTGTGTTTCAACCTCAGATGTCCCACCTAATGAGGGATTCCAGAGTAGAGCCCTGGGGAGGGGCGACTGGACAACCAGAAATCTAGTAAAAATTGGGGCCTAGGGACATGTCAAGCCCATTATGACATCTAATGATCCAGCCACTGAGAGGAATTCCTAGAGGACAGGACCCACGCTGAGGTCACAATGTGTGTTTATGCTCTCGTCGCACTCAGAATGGGCGGGGCCTCATTGTGAATACTTTTTTCTCCTACACTGAACGTTGGACAACATGCCAACCACAAGGTTTCTTGCCATGGGTCAGGAAGAGTTATGATTTCTGCATCACAGTCACCCGTGGGCAGTGATTGGAGATAAGGTCTAGGTTCTGAAGACTGAAAACTGAGGTAGGGAAGAGATGATGACATAAGGCCATGGCGGGTCTGATGTGCTCAGTGTGCGGTCAGCTGTCTGGGAGTTGGTCAAAAGGTCTGGGCTCCGGTTGTGTCAGACAGTGCATTAGTGCCCAGGTTAGACTATATAATTTGGGTAGAGGCGAGTGCTGTGTAGGTTTATCCTCATTTAAGCTGCCTGGGCAGCTCATTAGGCAATATATTTTTTCTAGAGGGCAGGCAGAGTGCTTCATTGTCGGTCCGGAATTGCCAAACTTGAGGGCTTCGGGGCCAGGAGAGTGAGGACGGAAGTCTGAGAACACAAGCTAGACTTCGGATTCAGGGTGAGGGCACGGCAGGTACCCCCTGCAGATTTGAACCAATATCTCATGCATCTAAAGTCAGGGCGAGGATCAGACGTTGGCTCAGTTTGGAGTTTCTGTGCATGACGGCTCCTTCATGAAGGGAGCGGAATCTCGAGGCCATGGAGGTTTTCCACGTTGGGAGATGTGGGATGCCCCCTTCAAGGATTCCTTCTGCGGGACAATTGAGACCTGTTGGACAGCTCCAGGACATCCCATATGGAATGAAACCAGAGCACCGTTCGAGGATGGATGCCTGGGAAGTCCGCCTCGGATTCCAATTGCCTCCTAGCAACGAGACAGTTTAGATCCAATGGATCTGCGGGAGCAACCGGGGTGGCTGAGTTGAAATGGACTTTCCTGAGGATGGGTCGCAATGTGTGTTTGTGTCCATGAGAGCCTTGGAATGGGGCGGTGGCACCGGGACCCTGAAGTATTCTCCTAAGCTTTTGACACAGCTCCAATGCACATGTATCCTTGTGGAGACGAGATTTGTTCTGATGCGTGCCTCAGGAAATCCCCTCTGCTGGTATTGGAATCCCGGCTTTTGAGGAGACATGCCTGTAAAGCAAAGCAATGGATCCGATAATGGCCTCGGGTCCTGTCTGGTTCAATCTTCTTCTCTGGGGACATCCATCTATGGTATGAGTGGAGGTAGATGCTCAGCTGGTATCAACCGCCCTTTTTTGTCCCGGGCGACCTGCACGATTGGGATGGCCTCAGGGACTTTGGATGGTTCTCCTAATTTGTGCGATTTTTGACAATGGAATGGGCAGAATTCCCATGGAATGGGTAGGCGCAGTCCTAATGTGTGACTCCAGGGGCCCCAGCCTGGAGGGAGTGTGGCCCAGGACTTTGAGGACAGAAGTCTGAAAACACAAACTCAGCTTAGGTTTGGGGCCGTAGGTATGGCACGCCCGATCTACAAACCATGAGAAGAACTCTTCAGGATCTGAAGAATGAGCGAGTCTGAGGCGCTTGCTCAGGCTTTTGTCTCTGGATTTTGTATCAGCGATGGCCGTGGAATGTTGGGGAGGCATCATGGGCCATGGACGCATCTTCCTCTCTGTGGATTTGGCGCGATCCCAATTGTTTTTCGTCAATCTGTGGGATGGGAGGACTCCTTTCAGGTTTGTAAACTCAGGTATCCCACCAAAAGAGGAATTCCAAAGCAGAGCCCTGGGGAAGAGTGAAGGGACAACCCGAACTATGGTTAAAAATTGGGGCCTAGGGGCATGGCAAGCCCAATATGCTGTCTCTTCATCCAGCCACTGAGAGGCCTTACCTGAGGACTGGGCTCGGGCTGAGGGTCACAATGTGTGTTTGTGACCAATGTGGCCCCCAAGCATGGGCTGGGCTTCATGGGCCACACTGGTTCCAACTACACTGAACGTTGGACAACCTTCCAAACACAAGGTTTCTTGCCATGGGGAAAGAGCTCTGATTTCTGCATCATTTTCAAACCAGGGCAGTGATTGGAGATCAGGTCTAGGTTCTGAAGCCTGGAAACCGAGGTTGAGAAGAGATGACGACCTAAGGCCATGGCGTGTCCGATGTGCTAAGTGTGCGGCCAGCTGTCTGGGTGGGGCCAGGAGGTCCAGGCTCAGGCCGGGTCAGAAAGTGCAATAGGGCCCAGGTCAGTCTATATATTTGGGGTACAGCCGAATGGCGTGCAGGTTGATCCTCATTTGGGGTTTCTGGGTAGCCCCAGAGGGCAATGTTTTTCTTCTGAAGGGCAGGCAGAGTGCGGCATTGTAGTTCTGGATTGCCAAACAGGAGGGCTTGTGGGCCAGTAGTCTGAGGACGGAAGTCTGAGAACCCAAACTAGGCCAAGGTTTCTGGGTGAGGATATGGCAGGCACAATCTACAGACCTCAATCGAGATCTCGTGCACCTGAAGTCAGAGCAAGGATCAGACGATCGCTCAGGTTGGACTTTCTGTCCCTGATGGCCCCTTCTTGAAGGGGGGGTGGATCACGAGGCCATGGGGGTTTTCCCACGTTGGGAGTTGTGAGAAGCTCCAAACTGCAACGATTCTTCTGCAGGACAATTGAGACCTGTTGGTTGGCTCCAGGCCAACGATTCCGAGCAGGGTTCAAAGGATGGATGGCTGGGTAGCCCACCTCGCAGTCCAATTGTCTCCAAGCAACAAGAAAGGTTAGATCTGCTGGATGAGGGGGGAGCAACCGAGCAGGCTGAGTTGAAATGGACTCTCCTGTGGATGTGTCCTAATATGTTTTTGTGTCTATGGAGACCTTGGAATGAAGCGGTGGCACTGGGGCCCTGAAGGGTTCTCCTAAACAGAGGCTTTGACACAGCTCCAACGTGCATGTTTCCCATGTGTAGATGAGATTTGTTCTGATGGGTGAGTCAAGAAACAGCCATATGCTGGTATTGAAATCCAGGCCTCTGAGGAGAGATGCCTGGAAACCAAAGGCATGGATCCTATTAGTGCCTAGGGGCCTGTTCGTTCCTTTTTACCTCTGGGGACATCAGTGTACGGGTCTGAGTGCAGGTAGGTGCTCAGATGGGCTCAGATTGCCCCTGTTTGTCCTGGGAAGCCACAACTATTGGGATGGCCTCAGGGACTTTGGAGATTTATCCTATTAGTAGGGTTGTGGCCATTGGAATGGGCACATACAATTCCCTTGGAAAGTGCAAGTACAGTCCTCAGGTTTGGCTACAGGGGCTTGAGCCTGTAGCGTGTGTACGCCAGACCTGTTTGGACAGTTGTCTGAAAACACAAACTCGGCTTATGTTTCAGGTCATAGGTATGGCAGGACTGATCTACAGACCATGAGGAGAACTCTTCGGGATATGAAAAAAGGGCGAGTGTGAGTCTCTTGCTCAAGTATTTGTCTCTGGATATCGTGTCACTCATGGTTGTGAAAGTGCCAGGATGACTTCATGGGAAATGGACGAGTCTTACTTTCTGGGGTTCCGGCCCCGTCCAAAGAGTTTGCTGTCATTCTGGGGATGGAAGAAGTCCGTTTTTTTGTTGTTGTTGATTTGTTTCCTTTTGTGTTTCAACCTCAGATGTCCCACCTAATGAGGGATTGCAGAGTAGAGCCCTGGGGAGGAGCGACTGGACAACCAGAAATCTGGTAAAAATTGGGGCCTAGGGACATGTCAAGCCCATTATGACATCTAATGATCCAGCCACTGAGAGGAATTCCTAGAGGACAGGACCCACGCTGAGGTCACAATGTGTGTTTATGCTCTCGTCGCACTCAGAATGGGCGGGGCCTCATTGTGAATACTTTTTTCTCCTACACTGAACGTTGGACAACATGCCAACCACAAGGTTTCTTGCCATGGGTCAGGAAGAGTTATGATTTCTGCATCACAGTCACCCGTGGGCAGTGATTGGAGATAAGGTCTAGGTTCTGAAGACTGAAAACTGAGGTAGGGAAGAGATGATGACATAAGGCCATGGCGGGTCTGATGTGCTCAGTGTGCGGTCAGCTGTCTGGGAGTTGGTCAAAAGGTCTGGGCTCCGGTTGTGTCAGACAGTGCATTAGTGCCCAGGTTAGACTATATAATTTGGGTAGAGGCGAGTGCTGTGTAGGTTTATCCTCATTTAAGCTGCCTGGGCAGCTCATTAGGCAATATATTTTTTCTAGAGGGCAGGCAGAGTGCTTCATTGTCGGTCCGGAATTGCCAAACTTGAGGGCTTCGGGGCCAGGAGAGTGAGGACGGAAGTCTGAGAACACAAGCTAGACTTCGGATTCAGGGTGAGGGCACGGCAGGTACCCCCTGCAGATTTGAACCAATATCTCATGCATCTAAAGTCAGGGCGAGGATCAGACTTTGGCTCAGTTTGGAGTTTCTGTGCATGACGGCCCCTTCATGAAGGGAGCGGAATCGAGGCCATGGAGGTTTTCCACGTTGGGAGATGTGGGATGCCCCCTTCAAGGATTCCTTCTGCGGGACAATTGAGACCTGTTGGACAGCTCCAGGACATCCCATATGGAATGAAACCAGAGCACCGTTCGAGGATGGATGCCTGGGAAGTCCGCCTCGGATTCCAATTGCCTCCTAGCAACGAGACAGTTTAGATCCAATGGATCTGCGGGAGCAACCGGGGTGGCTGAGTTGAAATGGACTTTCCTGAGGATGGGTCGCAATGTGTGTTTGTGTCCATGAGAGCCTTGGAATGGGGCGGTGGCACCGGGACCCTGCAGTATTCTCCTAAGCTTTTGACACAGCTCCAATGCACATGTTTCCTTGTGGAGACGAGATTTGTTCTGATGCGTGCCTCAGGAAATCCCCTCTGCTGGTATTGGAATCCAGGCTTTTGAGGAGACATGCCTGTAAAGCAAAGCAATGGATCCGATAATGGCCTCGGGTCCTGTCTGGTTCAATCTTCTTCTCTGGGGACATCCATCTATGGTATGAGTGGAGGTAGATGCTCAGCTGGTATCAACCGCCCTTTTTTGTCCCGGGCGACCTGCACGATTGGGATGGCCTCAGGGACTTTGGATGGTTCTCCTAATTTGTGCGATTTTTGACAATGGAATGGGCAGAATTCCCATGGAATGGGTAGGCGCAGTCCTAATGTGTGACTCCAGGGGCCCCAGCCTGGAGGGAGTGTGGCCCAGGACTTTGAGGACAGAAGTCTGAAAACACAAACTCAGCTTAGGTTTGGGGCCGTAGGTATGGCACGCCCGATCTACAAACCATGAGAAGAACTCTTCAGGATCTGAAGAATGAGCGAGTCTGAGGCGCTTGCTCAGGCTTTTGTCTCTGGATTTTGTATCAGCGATGGCCGTGGAATGTTGGGGAGGCATCATGGGCCATGGACGCATCTTCCTCTCTGTGGATTTGGCGCGATCCCAATTGTTTTTCGTCAATCTGTGGGATGGGAGGACTCCTTTCAGGTTTGTAAACTCAGGTATCCCACCAAAAGAGGAATTCCAAAGCAGAGCCCTGGGGAAGAGTGAAGGGACAACCCGAACTATGGTTAAAAATTGGGGCCTAGGGGCATGGCAAGCCCAATATGCTGTCTCTTCATCCAGCCACTGAGAGGCCTTACCTGAGGACTGGGCTCAGGCTGAGGGTCACAATGTGTGTTTGTGACCAATGTGGCCCGCAAGCATGGGCTGGGCTTCATGGGCCACACTGGTTCCAACTACACTGAACGTTGGACAACCTTCCAAACACAAGGTTTCTTGCCATGGGGAAAGAGCTCTGATTTCTGCATCATTTTCAAACCAGGGCAGTGATTGGAGATCAGGTCTAGGTTCTGAAGCCTGGAAACCGAGGTTGAGAAGAGATGACGACCTAAGGCCATGGCGGGTCCGATGTGCTAAGTGTGCGGCCAGCTGTCTGGGTGGGGCCAGGAGGTCCAGGCTCAGGCCGGGTCAGAAAGTGCAATAGGGCCCAGGTCAGTCTATATATTTGGGGTACAGCCGAATGGCGTGCAGGTTGATCCTCATTTGGGGTTTCTGGGTAGCCCCATAGGGCAATGTTTTTCTTCTGAAGGGCAGGCAGAGTGCGGCATTGTAGTTCTGGATTGCCAAACAGGAGGGCTTGTGGGCCAGTAGTCTGAGGACGGAAGTCTGAGAACCCAAACTAGGCCAAGGTTTCTGGGTGAGGATATGGCAGGCACAATCTGCAGACCTCAATCGAGATCTCGTGCACCTGAAGTCAGAGCAAGGATCAGACGATCGCTCAGGTTGGACTTTCTGTCCCTGATGGCCCCTTCTTGAAGGGGGGCTGGATCACGAGGCCATGGGGGTTTTCCCACGTTGGGAGTTGTGAGAAGCTCCAAACTGCAAAGATTCTTCTGCAGGACAATTGAGACCTGTTGGTTGGCTCCAGGCCAACGATTCCGAGCAGGGTTCAAAGGATGGATGGCTGGGTAGCCCACCTCGCATTCCAATTGTCTCCAAGCAACAAGAAAGGTTAGATCTGCTGGATGAGGGGGGAGCAACCGAGGAGGCTGAGTTGAAATGGACTCTCCTGTGGATGTGTCCTAATATGTTTTTGTGTCTATGGAGACCTTGGAATGAAGCGGTGGCACTGGGGCCCTGAAGGGTTCTCCTAAACAGAGGCTTTGACACAGCTCCAACGTGCATGTTTCCCATGTGTAGATGAGATTTGTTCTGATGGTTGAGTCAAGAAACAGCCATATGCTGGTATTGAAATCCAGGCCTCTGAGGAGAGATGCCTGGAAACCAAAGGCATGGATCCTATTAGTGCCTAGGGGCCTGTTCGTTCCTTTTTACCTCTGGGGACATCAGTCTACGGGTCTGAGTACAGGTAGGTGCTCAGATGGGCTCAGATTGCCCCTGTTTGTCCTGGGAAGCCACAACTATTGGGATGGCCTCAGGGACTTTGGAGATTTATCCTATTAGTAGGGTTGTGGCCATTGGAATGGGCACATACAATTCCCTTGGAAAGTGCAAGTACAGTCCTCAGGTTTGGCTACAGGGGCTTGAGCCTGTAGCGTGTGTACGCCAGACCTGTTTGGACAGTTGTCTGAAAACACAAACTCGGCTTATGTTTCAGGTCATAGGTATGGCAGGACTGATCTACAGACCATGAGGAGAACTCTTCGGGATATGAAAAAAGGGCGAGTGTGAGTCTCTTGCTCAAGTATTTGTCTCTGGATATCGTGTCACTCATGGTCGTGAAAGTGCCAGGATGACTTCATGAGAAATGGACGAGTCTTACTCTCTGGGGTTCCGGCCCCGTCCAAAGAGTTTGGGGTCATTCTGGGGATGGAAGAAGTCTGTTTTTTTGTTGTTGTTGATTTGTTTCCTTTTGTGTTTCAACCTCAGATGTCCCATCTAATGAGGGATTCCAGAGTAGAGCCCTGGGGAGGAGCGACTGGACAACCAGAAATCTGGTAAAAATTGGGGCCTAGGGACATGTCAAGCCCATTATGACATCTAATGATCCAGCCACTGAGAGGAATTCCTAGAGGACAGGACCCACGCTGAGGTCACAATGTGTGTTTATGCTCTCGTCGCACTCAGAATGGGCGGGGCCTCATTGTGAATACTTTTTTCTCCTACACTGAACGTTGGACAACATGCCAACCACAAGGTTTCTTGCCATGGGTCAGGAAGAGTTATGATTTCTGCATCACAGTCACCCGTGGGCAGTGATTGGAGATAAGGTCTAGGTTCTGAAGACTGAAAACTGAGGTAGGGAAGAGATGATGACATAAGGCCATGGCGGGTCTGATGTGCTCAGTGTTCGGTCAGCTGTCTGGGAGTTGGTCAAAAGGTCTGGGCTCCGGTTGTGTCAGACAGTGCATTAGTGCCCAGGTTAGACTATATAATTTGGGTAGAGGCGAGTGCTGTGTAGGTTTATCCTCATTTAAGCTGCCTGGGCAGCTCATTAGGCAATATATTTTTTCTAGAGGGCAGGCAGAGTGCTTCATTGTCGGTCCGGAATTGCCAAACTTGAGGGCTTCGGGGCCAGGAGAGTGAGGACGGAAGTCTGAGAACACAAGCTAGACTTCGGATTCAGGGTGAGGGCACGGCAGGTACCCCCTGCAGATTTGAACCAATATCTCATGCATCTAAAGTCAGGGCGAGGATCAGACGTTGGCTCAGTTTGGAGTTTCTGTGCATGACGGCTCCTTCATGAAGGGAGCGGAATCTCGAGGCCATGGAGGTTTTCCACGTTGGGAGATGTGGGATGCCCCCTTCAAGGATTCCTTCTGCGGGACAATTGAGACCTGTTGGACAGCTCCAGGACATCCCATATGGAATGAAACCAGAGCACCGTTCGAGGATGGATGCCTGGGAAGTCCGCCTCGGATTCCAATTGCCTCCTAGCAACGAGACAGTTTAGATCCAATGGATCTGCGGGAGCAACCGGGGTGGCTGAGTTGAAATGGACTTTCCTGAGGATGGGTCGCAATGTGTGTTTGTGTCCATGAGAGCCTTGGAATGGGGCGGTGGCACCGGGACCCTGAAGTATTCTCCTAAGCTTTTGACACAGCTCCAATGCACATGTATCCTTGTGGAGACGAGATTTGTTCTGATGCGTGCCTCAGGAAATCCCCTCTGCTGGTATTGGAATCCCGGCTTTTGAGGAGACATGCCTGTAAAGCAAAGCAATGGATCCGATAATGGCCTCGGGTCCTGTCTGGTTCAATCTTCTTCTCTGGGGACATCCATCTATGGTATGAGTGGAGGTAGATGCTCAGCTGGTATCAACCGCCCTTTTTTGTCCCGGGCGACCTGCACGATTGGGATGGCCTCAGGGACTTTGGATGGTTCTCCTAATTTGTGCGATTTTTGACAATGGAATGGGCAGAATTCCCATGGAATGGGTAGGCGCAGTCCTAATGTGTGACTCCAGGGGCCCCAGCCTGGAGGGAGTGTGGCCCAGGACTTTGAGGACAGAAGTCTGAAAACACAAACTCAGCTTAGGTTTGGGGCCGTAGGTATGGCACGCCCGATCTACAAACCATGAGAAGAACTCTTCAGGATCTGAAGAATGAGCGAGTCTGAGGCGCTTGCTCAGGCTTTTGTCTCTGGATTTTGTATCAGCGATGGCCGTGGAATGTTGGGGAGGCATCATGGGCCATGGACGCATCTTCCTCTCTGTGGATTTGGCGCGATCCCAATTGTTTTTCGTCAATCTGTGGGATGGGAGGACTCCTTTCAGGTTTGTAAACTCAGGTATCCCACCAAAAGAGGAATTCCAAAGCAGAGCCCTGGGGAAGAGTGAAGGGACAACCCGAACTATGGTTAAAAATTGGGGCCTAGGGGCATGGCAAGCCCAATATGCTGTCTCTTCATCCAGCCACTGAGAGGCCTTACCTGAGGACTGGGCTCGGGCTGAGGGTCACAATGTGTGTTTGTGACCAATGTGGCCCCCAAGCATGGGCTGGGCTTCATGGGCCACACTGGTTCCAACTACACTGAACGTTGGACAACCTTCCAAACACAAGGTTTCTTGCCATGGGGAAAGAGCTCTGATTTCTGCATCATTTTCAAACCAGGGCAGTGATTGGAGATCAGGTCTAGGTTCTGAAGCCTGGAAACCGAGGTTGAGAAGAGATGACGACCTAAGGCCATGGCGTGTCCGATGTGCTAAGTGTGCGGCCAGCTGTCTGGGTGGGGCCAGGAGGTCCAGGCTCAGGCCGGGTCAGAAAGTGCAATAGGGCCCAGGTCAGTCTATATATTTGGGGTACAGCCGAATGGCGTGCAGGTTGATCCTCATTTGGGGTTTCTGGGTAGCCCCAGAGGGCAATGTTTTTCTTCTGAAGGGCAGGCAGAGTGCGGCATTGTAGTTCTGGATTGCCAAACAGGAGGGCTTGTGGGCCAGTAGTCTGAGGACGGAAGTCTGAGAACCCAAACTAGGCCAAGGTTTCTGGGTGAGGATATGGCAGGCACAATCTACAGACCTCAATCGAGATCTCGTGCACCTGAAGTCAGAGCAAGGATCAGACGATCGCTCAGGTTGGACTTTCTGTCCCTGATGGCCCCTTCTTGAAGGGGGGGTGGATCACGAGGCCATGGGGGTTTTCCCACGTTGGGAGTTGTGAGAAGCTCCAAACTGCAACGATTCTTCTGCAGGACAATTGAGACCTGTTGGTTGGCTCCAGGCCAACGATTCCGAGCAGGGTTCAAAGGATGGATGGCTGGGTAGCCCACCTCGCAGTCCAATTGTCTCCAAGCAACAAGAAAGGTTAGATCTGCTGGATGAGGGGGGAGCAACCGAGCAGGCTGAGTTGAAATGGACTCTCCTGTGGATGTGTCCTAATATGTTTTTGTGTCTATGGAGACCTTGGAATGAAGCGGTGGCACTGGGGCCCTGAAGGGTTCTCCTAAACAGAGGCTTTGACACAGCTCCAACGTGCATGTTTCCCATGTGTAGATGAGATTTGTTCTGATGGGTGAGTCAAGAAACAGCCATATGCTGGTATTGAAATCCAGGCCTCTGAGGAGAGATGCCTGGAAACCAAAGGCATGGATCCTATTAGTGCCTAGGGGCCTGTTCGTTCCTTTTTACCTCTGGGGACATCAGTGTACGGGTCTGAGTGCAGGTAGGTGCTCAGATGGGCTCAGATTGCCCCTGTTTGTCCTGGGAAGCCACAACTATTGGGATGGCCTCAGGGACTTTGGAGATTTATCCTATTAGTAGGGTTGTGGCCATTGGAATGGGCACATACAATTCCCTTGGAAAGTGCAAGTACAGTCCTCAGGTTTGGCTACAGGGGCTTGAGCCTGTAGCGTGTGTACGCCAGACCTGTTTGGACAGTTGTCTGAAAACACAAACTCGGCTTATGTTTCAGGTCATAGGTATGGCAGGACTGATCTACAGACCATGAGGAGAACTCTTCGGGATATGAAAAAAGGGCGAGTGTGAGTCTCTTGCTCAAGTATTTGTCTCTGGATATCGTGTCACTCATGGTTGTGAAAGTGCCAGGATGACTTCATGGGAAATGGACGAGTCTTACTTTCTGGGGTTCCGGCCCCGTCCAAAGAGTTTGCTGTCATTCTGGGGATGGAAGAAGTCCGTTTTTTTGTTGTTGTTGATTTGTTTCCTTTTGTGTTTCAACCTCAGATGTCCCACCTAATGAGGGATTGCAGAGTAGAGCCCTGGGGAGGAGCGACTGGACAACCAGAAATCTGGTAAAAATTGGGGCCTAGGGACATGTCAAGCCCATTATGACATCTAATGATCCAGCCACTGAGAGGAATTCCTAGAGGACAGGACCCACGCTGAGGTCACAATGTGTGTTTATGCTCTCGTCGCACTCAGAATGGGCGGGGCCTCATTGTGAATACTTTTTTCTCCTACACTGAACGTTGGACAACATGCCAACCACAAGGTTTCTTGCCATGGGTCAGGAAGAGTTATGATTTCTGCATCACAGTCACCCGTGGGCAGTGATTGGAGATAAGGTCTAGGTTCTGAAGACTGAAAACTGAGGTAGGGAAGAGATGATGACATAAGGCCATGGCGGGTCTGATGTGCTCAGTGTGCGGTCAGCTGTCTGGGAGTTGGTCAAAAGGTCTGGGCTCCGGTTGTGTCAGACAGTGCATTAGTGCCCAGGTTAGACTATATAATTTGGGTAGAGGCGAGTGCTGTGTAGGTTTATCCTCATTTAAGCTGCCTGGGCAGCTCATTAGGCAATATATTTTTTCTAGAGGGCAGGCAGAGTGCTTCATTGTCGGTCCGGAATTGCCAAACTTGAGGGCTTCGGGGCCAGGAGAGTGAGGACGGAAGTCTGAGAACACAAGCTAGACTTCGGATTCAGGGTGAGGGCACGGCAGGTACCCCCTGCAGATTTGAACCAATATCTCATGCATCTAAAGTCAGGGCGAGGATCAGACTTTGGCTCAGTTTGGAGTTTCTGTGCATGACGGCCCCTTCATGAAGGGAGCGGAATCGAGGCCATGGAGGTTTTCCACGTTGGGAGATGTGGGATGCCCCCTTCAAGGATTCCTTCTGCGGGACAATTGAGACCTGTTGGACAGCTCCAGGACATCCCATATGGAATGAAACCAGAGCACCGTTCGAGGATGGATGCCTGGGAAGTCCGCCTCGGATTCCAATTGCCTCCTAGCAACGAGACAGTTTAGATCCAATGGATCTGCGGGAGCAACCGGGGTGGCTGAGTTGAAATGGACTTTCCTGAGGATGGGTCGCAATGTGTGTTTGTGTCCATGAGAGCCTTGGAATGGGGCGGTGGCACCGGGACCCTGCAGTATTCTCCTAAGCTTTTGACACAGCTCCAATGCACATGTTTCCTTGTGGAGACGAGATTTGTTCTGATGCGTGCCTCAGGAAATCCCCTCTGCTGGTATTGGAATCCAGGCTTTTGAGGAGACATGCCTGTAAAGCAAAGCAATGGATCCGATAATGGCCTCGGGTCCTGTCTGGTTCAATCTTCTTCTCTGGGGACATCCATCTATGGTATGAGTGGAGGTAGATGCTCAGCTGGTATCAACCGCCCTTTTTTGTCCCGGGCGACCTGCACGATTGGGATGGCCTCAGGGACTTTGGATGGTTCTCCTAATTTGTGCGATTTTTGACAATGGAATGGGCAGAATTCCCATGGAATGGGTAGGCGCAGTCCTAATGTGTGACTCCAGGGGCCCCAGCCTGGAGGGAGTGTGGCCCAGGACTTTGAGGACAGAAGTCTGAAAACACAAACTCAGCTTAGGTTTGGGGCCGTAGGTATGGCACGCCCGATCTACAAACCATGAGAAGAACTCTTCAGGATCTGAAGAATGAGCGAGTCTGAGGCGCTTGCTCAGGCTTTTGTCTCTGGATTTTGTATCAGCGATGGCCGTGGAATGTTGGGGAGGCATCATGGGCCATGGACGCATCTTCCTCTCTGTGGATTTGGCGCGATCCCAATTGTTTTTCGTCAATCTGTGGGATGGGAGGACTCCTTTCAGGTTTGTAAACTCAGGTATCCCACCAAAAGAGGAATTCCAAAGCAGAGCCCTGGGGAAGAGTGAAGGGACAACCCGAACTATGGTTAAAAATTGGGGCCTAGGGGCATGGCAAGCCCAATATGCTGTCTCTTCATCCAGCCACTGAGAGGCCTTACCTGAGGACTGGGCTCAGGCTGAGGGTCACAATGTGTGTTTGTGACCAATGTGGCCCGCAAGCATGGGCTGGGCTTCATGGGCCACACTGGTTCCAACTACACTGAACGTTGGACAACCTTCCAAACACAAGGTTTCTTGCCATGGGGAAAGAGCTCTGATTTCTGCATCATTTTCAAACCAGGGCAGTGATTGGAGATCAGGTCTAGGTTCTGAAGCCTGGAAACCGAGGTTGAGAAGAGATGACGACCTAAGGCCATGGCGGGTCCGATGTGCTAAGTGTGCGGCCAGCTGTCTGGGTGGGGCCAGGAGGTCCAGGCTCAGGCCGGGTCAGAAAGTGCAATAGGGCCCAGGTCAGTCTATATATTTGGGGTACAGCCGAATGGCGTGCAGGTTGATCCTCATTTGGGGTTTCTGGGTAGCCCCATAGGGCAATGTTTTTCTTCTGAAGGGCAGGCAGAGTGCGGCATTGTAGTTCTGGATTGCCAAACAGGAGGGCTTGTGGGCCAGTAGTCTGAGGACGGAAGTCTGAGAACCCAAACTAGGCCAAGGTTTCTGGGTGAGGATATGGCAGGCACAATCTGCAGACCTCAATCGAGATCTCGTGCACCTGAAGTCAGAGCAAGGATCAGACGATCGCTCAGGTTGGACTTTCTGTCCCTGATGGCCCCTTCTTGAAGGGGGGCTGGATCACGAGGCCATGGGGGTTTTCCCACGTTGGGAGTTGTGAGAAGCTCCAAACTGCAAAGATTCTTCTGCAGGACAATTGAGACCTGTTGGTTGGCTCCAGGCCAACGATTCCGAGCAGGGTTCAAAGGATGGATGGCTGGGTAGCCCACCTCGCATTCCAATTGTCTCCAAGCAACAAGAAAGGTTAGATCTGCTGGATGAGGGGGGAGCAACCGAGGAGGCTGAGTTGAAATGGACTCTCCTGTGGATGTGTCCTAATATGTTTTTGTGTCTATGGAGACCTTGGAATGAAGCGGTGGCACTGGGGCCCTGAAGGGTTCTCCTAAACAGAGGCTTTGACACAGCTCCAACGTGCATGTTTCCCATGTGTAGATGAGATTTGTTCTGATGGTTGAGTCAAGAAACAGCCATATGCTGGTATTGAAATCCAGGCCTCTGAGGAGAGATGCCTGGAAACCAAAGGCATGGATCCTATTAGTGCCTAGGGGCCTGTTCGTTCCTTTTTACCTCTGGGGACATCAGTCTACGGGTCTGAGTACAGGTAGGTGCTCAGATGGGCTCAGATTGCCCCTGTTTGTCCTGGGAAGCCACAACTATTGGGATGGCCTCAGGGACTTTGGAGATTTATCCTATTAGTAGGGTTGTGGCCATTGGAATGGGCACATACAATTCCCTTGGAAAGTGCAAGTACAGTCCTCAGGTTTGGCTACAGGGGCTTGAGCCTGTAGCGTGTGTACGCCAGACCTGTTTGGACAGTTGTCTGAAAACACAAACTCGGCTTATGTTTCAGGTCATAGGTATGGCAGGACTGATCTACAGACCATGAGGAGAACTCTTCGGGATATGAAAAAAGGGCGAGTGTGAGTCTCTTGCTCAAGTATTTGTCTCTGGATATCGTGTCACTCATGGTCGTGAAAGTGCCAGGATGACTTCATGAGAAATGGACGAGTCTTACTCTCTGGGGTTCCGGCCCCGTCCAAAGAGTTTGGGGTCATTCTGGGGATGGAAGAAGTCTGTTTTTTTGTTGTTGTTGATTTGTTTCCTTTTGTGTTTCAACCTCAGATGTCCCATCTAATGAGGGATTCCAGAGTAGAGCCCTGGGGAGGAGCGACTGGACAACCAGAAATCTGGTAAAAATTGGGGCCTAGGGACATGTCAAGCCCATTATGACATCTAATGATCCAGCCACTGAGAGGAATTCCTAGAGTACAGGACCCACGCTGAGGTCACAATGTGTGTTTATGCTCTCGTCGCACTCAAGAATGGGCGGGGCCTCATTGTGAATACTTTTTTCTCCTACACTGAACGTTGGACAACATGCCAACCACAAGGTTTCTTGCCATGGGTCAGGAAGAGTTATGATTTCTGCATCACAGTCACCCGTGGGCAGTGATTGGAGATAAGGTCTAGGTTCTGAAGACTGAAAACTGAGGTAGGGAAGAGATGATGACATAAGGCCATGGCGGGTCTGATGTGCTCAGTGTGCGGTCAGCTGTCTGGGAGTTGGTCAAAAGGTCTGGGCTCCAGTTGTGTCAGACAGTGCATTAGTGCCCAGGTTAGACTATATAATTTGGGTAGAGGCGAGTGCTGTGTAGGTTTATCCTCATTTAAGCTGCCTGGGCAGCTCATTAGGCAATATATTTTTTCTAGAGGGCAGGCAGAGTGCTTCATTGTCGGTCCGGAATTGCCAAACTTGAGGGCTTCGGGGCCAGGAGAGTGAGGACGGAAGTCTGAGAACACAAGCTAGACTTCGGATTCAGGGTGAGGGCACGGCAGGTACCCCCTGCAGATTTGAACCAATATCTCATGCATCTAAAGTCAGGGCGAGGATCAGACGTTGGCTCAGTTTGGAGTTTCTGTGCATGACGGCTCCTTCATGAAGGGAGCGGAATCTCGAGGCCATGGAGGTTTTCCACGTTGGGAGATGTGGGATGCCCCATTCAAGGATTCCTTCTGCGGGACAATTGAGACCTGTTGGACAGCTCCAGGACATCCCATATGGAATGAAACCAGAGCACCGTTCGAGGATGGATGCCTGGGAAGTCCGCCTCGGATTCCAATTGCCTCCTAGCAACGAGACAGTTTAGATCCAATGGATCTGCGGGAGCAACCGGGGTGGCTGAGTTGAAATGGACTTTCCTGAGGATGGGTCGCAATGTGTGTTTGTGTCCATGAGAGCCTTGGAATGGGGCGGTGGCACCGGGACCCTGAAGTATTCTCCTAAGCTTTTGACACAGCTCCAATGCACATGTTTCCTTGTGGAGACGAGATTTGTTCTGATGCGTGCCTCAGGAAATCCCCTCTGCTGGTATTGGAATCCCGGCTTTTGAGGAGACATGCCTGTAAAGCAAAGCAATGGATCCGATAATGGCCTCGGGTCCTGTCTGGTTCAATCTTCTTCTCTGGGGACATCCATCTATGGTATGAGTGGAGGTAGATGCTCAGCTGGTATCAACCGCCCTTTTTTGTCCCGGGCGACCTGCACGATTGGGATGGCCTCAGGGACTTTGGATGGTTCTCCTAATTTGTGCGATTTTTGACAATGGAATGGGCAGAATTCCCATGGAATGGGTAGGCGCAGTCCTAATGTGTGACTCCAGGGTCCCCAGCCTGGAGGGAGTGTGGCCCAGGACTTTGAGGACAGAAGTCTGAAAACACAAACTCAGCTTAGGTTTGGGGCCGTAGGTATGGCACGCCCGATCTACAAACCATGAGAAGAACTCTTCAGGATCTGAAGAATGAGCGAGTCTGAGGCGCTTGCTCAGGCTTTTGTCTCTGGATTTTGTATCAGCGATGGCCGTGGAATGTTGGGGAGGCATCATGGGCCATGGACGCATCTTCCTCTCTGTGGATTTGGCGCGATCCCAATTGTTTTTCGTCAATCTGTGGGATGGGAGGACTCCTTTCAGGTTTGTAAACTCAGGTATCCCACCAAAAGAGGAATTCCAAAGCAGAGCCCTGGGGAAGAGTGAAGGGACAACCCGAACTATGGTTAAAAATTGGGGCCTAGGGGCATGGCAAGCCCAATATGCTGTCTCTTCATCCAGCCACTGAGAGGCCTTACCTGAGGACTGGGCTCAGGCTGAGGGTCACAATGTGTGTTTGTGACCAATGTGGCCCGCAAGCATGGGCTGGGCTTCATGGGCCACACTGGTTCCAACTACACTGAACGTTGGACAACCTTCCAAACACAAGGTTTCTTGCCATGGGGAAAGAGCTCTGATTTCTGCATCATTTTCAAACCAGGGCAGTGATTGGAGATCAGGTCTAGGTTCTGAAGCCTGGAAACCGAGGTTGAGAAGAGATGACGACCGAAGGCCATGGCGGGTCCGATGTGCTAAGTGTGCGGCCAGCTGTCTGGGTGGGGCCAGGAGGTCCAGGCTCAGGCCGGGTCAGAAAGTGCAATAGGGCCCAGGTCAGTCTATATATTTGGGGTACAGCCGAATGGCGTGCAGGTTGATCCTCATTTGGGGTTTCTGGGTAGCCCCAGAGGGCAATGTTTTTCTTCTGAAGGGCAGGCAGAGTGCGGCATTGTAGTTCTGGATTGCCAAACAGGAGGGCTTGTGGGCCAGTAGTCTGAGGACGGAAGTCTGAGAACCCAAACTAGGCCAAGGTTTCTGGGTGAGGATATGGCAGGCACAATCTGCAGACCTCAATCGAGATCTCGTGCACCTGAAGTCAGAGCAAGGATCAGACGATCGCTCAGGTTGGACTTTCTGTCCCTGATGGCCCCTTCTTGAAGGGGGGCTGGATCACGAGGCCATGGGGGTTTTCCCACGTTGGGAGTTGTGAGAAGCTCCAAACTGCAAAGATTCTTCGGCAGGACAATTGAGACCTGTTGGTTGGCTCCAGGCCAAGGATTCCGAGCAGGGTTCAAAGGATGGATGGCTGGGTAGCCCACCTCGCATTCCAATTGTCTCCAAGCAACAAGAAAGGTTAGATCTGCTGGATGAGGGGGGAGCAACCGAGCAGGCTGAGTTGAAATGGACTCTCCTGTGGATGTGTCCTAATATGTTTTTGTGTCTATGGAGACCTTGGAATGAAGCGGTGGCCCTGGGGCCCTGAAGGGTTCTCCTAAACAGAGGCTTTGACACAGCTCCAACGTGCATGTTTCCCATGTGTAGATGAGATTTGTTCTGATGGGTGAGTCAAGAAACAGCCATATGCTGGTATTGAAATCCAGGCCTCTGAGGAGAGATGCCTGGAAACCAAAGGCATGGATCCTATTAGTGCCTAGGGGCCTGTTCGTTCCTTTTTACCTCTGGGGACATCAGTCTACGGGTCTGAGTATAGGTAGGTGCTCAGATGGGCTCAGATTGCCCCTGTTTGTCCTGGGAAGCCACAACTATTGGGATGGCCTCAGGGACTTTGGAGATTTATCCTATTAGTAGGGTTGTGGCCATTGGAATGGGCACATACAATTCCCTTGGAAAGTGCAAGTACAGTCCTCAGGTTTGGCTACAGGGGCTTGAGCCTGTAGCGTGTGTACGCCAGACCTGTTTGGACAGTTGTCTGAAAACACAAACTCGGCTTATGTTTCAGGTCATAGGTATGGCAGGACTGATCTACAGACCATGAGGAGAACTCTTCGGGATATGAAAAAAGGGCGAGTGTGAGTCTCTTGCTCAAGTATTTGTCTCTGGATATCGTGTCACTCATGGTCGTGAAATTGCCAGGATGACTTCATGGGAAATGGACGAGTCTTACTTTCTGGGGTTCCGGCCCCGTCCAAAGAGTTTGCTGTCATTCTGGGGATGGAAGAAGTCCGTTTTTTTGTTGTTGTTGATTTGTTTCCTTTTGTGTTTCAACCTCAGATGTCCCATCTAATGAGGGATTCCAGAGTAGAGCCCTGGGGAGGAGCGACTGGACAACCAGAAATCTGGTAAAAATTGGGGCCTAGGGACATGTCAAGCCCATTATGACATCTAATGATCCAGCCACTGAGAGGAATTCCTAGAGGACAGGACCCACGCTGAGGTCACAATGTGTGTTTATGCTCTCGTCGCACTCAAGAATGGGCGGGGCCTCATTGTGAATACTTTTTTCTCCTACACTGAACGTTGGACAACATGCCAACCACAAGGTTTCTTGCCATGGGTCAGGAAGAGTTATGATTTCTGCATCACAGTCACCCGTGGGCAGTGATTGGAGATAAGGTCTAGGTTCTGAAGACTGAAAACTGAGGTAGGGAAGAGATGATGACATAAGGCCATGGCGGGTCTGATGTGCTCAGTGTGCGGTCAGCTGTCTGGGAGTTGGTCAAAAGGTCTGGGCTCCGGTTGTGTCAGACAGTGCATTAGTGCCCAGGTTAGACTATATAATTTGGGTAGAGGCGAGTGCTGTGTAGGTTTATCCTCATTTAAGCTGCCTGGGCAGCTCATTAGGCAATATATTTTTTCTAGAGGGCAGGCAGAGTGCTTCATTGTCGGTCCGGAATTGCCAAACTTGAGGGCTTCGGGGCCAGGAGAGTGAGGACGGAAGTCTGAGAACACAAGCTAGACTTCGGATTCAGGGTGAGGGCACGGCAGGTACCCCCTGCAGATTTGAACCAATATCTCATGCATCTAAAGTCAGGGCGAGGATCAGACGTTGGCTCAGGTTGGATTTTCTGTGCATGACGGCTCCTTCATGAAGGGAGCGGAATCTCGAGGCCATGGAGGTTTTCCACGTTGGGAGATGTGGGATGCCCCCTTCAAGGATTCCTTCTGCGGGACAATTGAGACCTGTTGGACAGCTCCAGGACATCCCATATGGAATGAAACCAGAGCACCGTTCGAGGATGGATGCCTGGGAAGTCCGCCTCGGATTCCAATTGCCTCCTAGCAACGAGACAGTTTAGATCCAATGGATCTGCGGGAGCAACCGGGGTGGCTGAGTTGAAATGGACTTTCCTGAGGATGGGTCGCAATGTGTGTTTGTGTCCATGAGAGCCTTGGAATGGGGCGGTGGCACCGGGACCCTGAAGTATTCTCCTAAGCTTTTGACACAGCTCCAATGCACATGTTTCCTTGTGGAGACGAGATTTGTTCTGATGCGTGCCTCAGGAAATCCCCTCTGCTGGTATTGGAATCCCGGCTTTTGAGGAGACATGCCTGTAAAGCAAAGCAATGGATCCGATAATGGCCTCGGGTCCTGTCTGGTTCAATCTTCTTCTCTGGGGACATCCATCTATGGTATGAGTGGAGGTAGATGCTCAGCTGGTATCAACCGCCCTTTTTTGTCCCGGGCGACCTGCACGATTGGGATGGCCTCAGGGACTTTGGATGGTTCTCCTAATTTGTGCGATTTTTGACAATGGAATGGGCAGAATTCCCATGGAATGGGTAGGCGCAGTCCTAATGTGTGACTCCAGGGGCCCCATCCTGGAGGGAGTGTGGCCCAGGACTTTGAGGACAGAAGTCTGAAAACACAAACTCAGCTTAGGTTTGGGGCCGTAGGTATGGCACGCCCGATCTACAAACCATGAGAAGAACTCTTCAGGATCTGAAGAATGAGCGAGTCTGAGGCGCTTGCTCAGGCTTTTGTCTCTGGATTTTGTATCAGCGATGGCCGTGGAATGTTGGGGAGGCATCATGGGCCATGGACGCATCTTCCTCTCTGTGGATTTGGCGCGATCCCAATTGTTTTTCGTCAATCTGTGGGATGGGAGGACTCCTTTCAGGTTTGTAAACTCAGGTATCCCACCAAAAGAGGAATTCCAAAGCAGAGCCCTGGGGAAGAGTGAAGGGACAACCCGAACTATGGTTAAAAATTGGGGCCTAGGGGCATGGCAAGCCCAATATGCTGTCTCTTCATCCAGCCACTGAGAGGCCTTACCTGAGGACTGGGCTCGGGCTGAGGGTCACAATGTGTGTTTGTGACCAATGTGGCCCGCAAGCATGGGCTGGGCTTCATGGGCCACACTGGTTCCAACTACACTGAACGTTGGACAACCTTCCAAACACAAGGTTTCTTGCCATGGGGAAAGAGCTCTGATTTCTGCATCATTTTCAAACCAGGGCAGTGATTGGAGATCAGGTCTAGGTTCTGAAGCCTGGAAACCGAGGTTGAGAAGAGATGACGACCTAAGGCCATGGCGTGTCCGATGTGCTAAGTGTGCGGCCAGCTGTCTGGGTGGGGCCAGGAGGTCCAGGCTCAGGCCGGGTCAGAAAGTGCAATAGGGCCCAGGTCAGTCTATATATTTGGGGTACAGCCGAATGGCGTGCAGGTTGATCCTCATTTGGGGTTTCTGGGTAGCCCCAGAGGGCAATGTTTTTCTTCTGAAGGGCAGGCAGAGTGCGGCATTGTAGTTCTGGATTGCCAAACAGGAGGGCTTGTGGGCCAGTAGTCTGAGGACGGAAGTCTGAGAACCCAAACTAGGCCAAGGTTACTGGGTGAGGATATGGCAGGCACAATCTACAGACCTCAATCGAGATCTCGTGCACCTGAAGTCAGAGCAAGGATCAGACGATCGCTCAGGTTGGACTTTCTGTCCCTGATGGCCCCTTCTTGAAGGGGGGGTGGATCACGAGGCCATGGGGGTTTTCCCACGTTGGGAGTTGTGAGAAGCTCCAAACTGCAAAGATTCTTCTGCAGGACAATTGAGACCTGTTGGTTGGCTCCAGGCCAACGATTCCGAGCAGGGTTCAAAGGATGGATGGCTGGGTAGCCCACCTCGCATTCCAATTGTCTCCAAGCAACAAGAAAGTTTAGATCTGCTGGATGAGGGGGGAGCAACCGAGCAGGCTGAGTTGAAATGGACTCTCCTGTGGATGTGTCCTAATATGTTTTTGTGTCTATGGAGACCTTGGAATGAAGCGGTGGCCCTGGGGCCCTGAAGGGTTCTCCTAAACAGAGGCTTTGACACAGCTCCAACGTGCATGTTTCCCATGTGTAGATGAGATTTGTTCTGATGGGTGAGTCAAGAAACAGCCATATGCTGGTATTGAAATCCAGGCCTCTGAGGAGAGATGCCTGGAAACCAAAGGCATGGATCCTATTAGTGCCTAGGGGCCTGTTCGTTCCTTTTTACCTCTGGGGACATCAGTCTACGGGTCTGAGTGCAGGTAGGTGCTCAGATGGGCTCAGATTGCCCCTGTTTGTCCTGGGAAGCCACAACTATTGGGATGGCCTCAGGGACTTTGGAGATTTATCCTCTTAGTAGGGTTGTGGCCATTGGAATGGGCACATACAATTCCCTTGGAAAGTGCAAGTACAGTCCTCAGGTTTGGCTACAGGGGCTTGAGCCTGTAGCGTGTGTACGCCAGACCTGTTTGGACAGTTGTCTGAAAACACAAACTCGGCTTATGTTTCAGGTCATAGGTATGGCAGGACTGATCTACAGACCATGAGGAGAACTCTTCGGGATATGAAAAAAGGGCGAGTGTGAGTCTCTTGCTCAAGTATTTGTCTCTGGATATCGTGTCACTCATGGTTGTGAAAGTGCCAGGATGACTTCATGGGAAATGGACGAGTCTTACTTTCTGGGGTTCCGGCCCCGTCCAAAGAGTTTGGGGTCATTCTGGGGATGGAAGAAGTCCGTTTTTTTGTTGTTGTTGATTTGTTTCCTTTTGTGTTTCAACCTCAGATGTCCCACCTAATGAGGGATTCCAGAGTAGAGCCCTGGGGAGGAGCGACTGGACAACCAGAAATCTGGTAAAAATTGGGGCCTAGGGACATGTCAAGCCCATTATGACATCTAATGATCCAGCCACTGAGAGGAATTCCTAGAGGACAGGACCCACGCTGAGGTCACAATGTGTGTTTATGCTCTCGTCGCACTCAGAATGGGCAGGGCCTCATTGTGAATACTTTTTTCTCCTACACTGAACGTTGGACAACATGCCAACCACAAGGTTTCTTGCCATGGGTCAGGAAGAGTTATGATTTCTGCATCACAGTCACCCGTGGGCAGTGATTGGAGATAAGGTCTAGGTTCTGAAGACTGAAAACTGAGGTAGGGAAGAGATGATGACATAAGGCCATGGCGGGTCTGATGTGCTCAGTGTTCGGTCAGCTGTCTGGGAGTTGGTCAAAAGGTCTGGGCTCCGGTTGTGTCAGACAGTGCATTAGTGCCCAGGTTAGACTATATAATTTGGGTAGAGGCGAGTGCTGTGTAGGTTTATCCTCATTTAAGCTGCCTGGGCAGCTCATTAGGCAATATATTTTTTCTAGAGGGCAGGCAGAGTGCTTCATTGTCGGTCCGGAATTGCCAAACTTGAGGGCTTCGGGGCCAGGAGAGTGAGGACGGAAGTCTGAGAACACAAGCTAGACTTCGGATTCAGGGTGAGGGCACGGCAGGTACCCCCTGCAGATTTGAAACAATATCTCATGCATCTAAAGTCAGGGCGAGGATCAGACGTTGGCTCAGTTTGGAGTTTCTGCGCATGACGGCTCCTTCATGAAGGGAGCGGAATCTCGAGGCCATGGAGGTTTTCCACGTTGGGAGATGTGGGATGCCCCCTTCAAGGATTCCTTCTGCGGGACAATTGAGACCTGTTGGACAGCTCCAGGACATCCCATATGGAATGAAACCAGAGCACCGTTCGAGGATGGATGCCTGGGAAGTCCGCCTCGGATTCCAATTGCCTCCTAGCAACGAGACAGTTTAGATCCAATGGATCTGCGGGAGCAACCGGGGTGGCTGAGTTGAAATGGACTTTCCTGAGGATGGGTCGCAATGTGTGTTTGTGTCCATGAGAGCCTTGGAATGGGGCGGTGGCACCGGGACCCTGAAGTATTCTCCTAAGCTTTTGACACAGCTCCAATGCACATGTTTCCTTGTGGAGACGAGATTTGTTCTGATGCGTGCCTCAGGAAATCCCCTCTGCTGGTATTGGAATCCCGGCTTTTGAGGAGACATGCCTGTAAAGCAAAGCAATGGATCCGATAATGGCCTCGGGTCCTGTCTGGTTCAATCTTCTTCTCTGGGGACATCCATCTATGGTATGAGTGGAGGTAGATGCTCAGCTGGTATCAACCGCCCTTTTTTGTCCCGGGCGACCTGCACGATTGGGATGGCCTCAGGGACTTTGGATGGTTCTCCTAATTTGTGCGATTTTTGACAATGGAATGGGCAGAATTCCCATGGAATGGGTAGGCGCAGTCCTAATGTGTGACTCCAGGGGCCCCAGCCTGGAGGGAGTGTGGCCCAGGACTTTGAGGACAGAAGTCTGAAAACACAAACTCAGCTTAGGTTTGGGGCCGTAGGTATGGCACGCCCGATCTACAAACCATGAGAAGAACTCTTCAGGATCTGAAGAATGAGCGAGTCTGAGGCGCTTGCTCAGGCTTTTGTCTCTGGATTTTGTATCAGCGATGGCCGTGGAATGTTGGGGAGGCATCATGGGCCATGGACGCATCTTCCTCTCTGTGGATTTGGCGCGATCCCAATTGTTTTTCGTCAATCTGTGGGATGGGAGGACTCCTTTCAGGTTTGTAAACTCAGGTATCCCACCAAAAGAGGAATTCCAAAGCAGAGCCCTGGGGAAGAGTGAAGGGACAACCCGAACTATGGTTAAAAATTGGGGCCTAGGGGCATGGCAAGCCCAATATGCTGTCTCTTCATCCAGCCACTGAGAGGCCTTACCTGAGGACTGGGCTCGGGCTGAGGGTCACAATGTGTGTTTGTGACCAATGTGGCCCCCAAGCATGGGCTGGGCTTCATGGGCCACACTGGTTCCAACTACACTGAACGTTGGACAACCTTCCAAACACAAGGTTTCTTTCATGGGGAAAGAGCTCTGATTTCTGCATCATTTTCAAACCAGGGCAGTGATTGGAGATCAGGTCTAGGTTCTGAAGCCTGGAAACCGAGGTTGAGAAGAGATGACGACCTAAGGCCATGGCGTGTCTGATGTGCTAAGTGTGCGGCCAGCTGTCTGGGTGGGGCCAGGAGGTCCAGGCTCAGGCCGGGTCAGAAAGTGCAATAGGGCCCAGGTCAGTCTATATATTTGGGGTACAGCCGAATGGCGTGCAGGTTGATCCTCATTTGGGGTTTCTGGGTAGCCCCAGAGGGCAATGTTTTTCTTCTGAAGGGCAGGCAGAGTGCGGCATTGTAGTTCTGGATTGCCAAACAGGAGGGCTTGTGGGCCAGTAGTCTGAGGACGGAAGTCTGAGAACCCAAACTAGGCCAAGGTTTCTGGGTGAGGATATGGCAGGCACAATCTACAGACCTCAATCGAGATCTCGTGCACCTGAAGTCAGAGCAAGGATCAGACGATCGCTCAGGTTGGACTTTCTGTCCCTGATGGCCCCTTCTTGAAGGGGGGGTGGATCACGAGGCCATGGGGGTTTTCCCACGTTGGGAGTTGTGAGAAGCTCCAAACTGCAACGATTCTTCTGCAGGACAATTGAGACCTGTTGGTTGGCTCCAGGCCAACGATTCCGAGCAGGGTTCAAAGGATGGATGGCTGGGTAGCCCACCTCGCATTCCAATTGTCTCCAAGCAACAAGAAAGTTTAGATCTGCTGGATGAGGGGGGAGCAACCGAGCAGGCTGAGTTGAAATGGACTCTCCTGTGGATGTGTCCTAATATGTTTTTGTGTCTATGGAGACCTTGGAATGAAGCGGTGGCACTGGGGCCCTGAAGGGTTCTCCTAAACAGAGGCTTTGACACAGCTCCAACGTGCATGTTTCCCATGTGTAGATGAGATTTGTTCTGATGGGTGAGTCAAGAAACAGCCATATGCTGGTATTGAAATCCAGGCCTCTGAGGAGAGATGCCTGGAAACCAAAGGCATGGATCCTATTAGTGCCTAGGGGCCTGTTCGTTCCTTTTTACCTCTGGGGACATCAGTGTACGGGTCTGAGTGCAGGTAGGTGCTCAGATGGGCTCAGATTGCCCCTGTTTGTCCTGGGAAGCCACAACTATTGGGATGGCCTCAGGGACTTTGGAGATTTATCCTATTAGTAGGGTTGTGGCCATTGGAATGGGCACATACAATTCCCTTGGAAAGTGCAAGTACAGTCCTCAGGTTTGGCTACAGGGGCTTGAGCCTGTAGCGTGTGTACGCCAGACCTGTTTGGACAGTTGTCTGAAAACACAAACTCGGCTTATGTTTCAGGTCATAGGTATGGCAGGACTGATCTACAGACCATGAGGAGAACTCTTCGGGATATGAAAAAAGGGCGAGTGTGAGTCTCTTGCTCAAGTATTTGTCTCTGGATATCGTGTCACTCATGGTTGTGAAAGTGCCAGGATGACTTCATGGGAAATGGACGAGTCTTACTTTCTGGGGTTCCGGCCCCGTCCAAAGAGTTTGGGGTCATTCTGGGGATGGAAGAAGTCCGTTTTTTTGTTGTTGTTGATTTGTTTCCTTTTGTGTTTCAACCTCAGATGTCCCACCTAATGAGGGATTCCAGAGTAGAGCCCTGGGGAGGAGCGACTGGACAACCAGAAATCTGGTAAAAATTGGGGCCTAGGGACATGTCAAGCCCATTATGACATCTAATGATCCAGCCACTGAGAGGAATTCCTAGAGGACAGGACCCACGCTGAGGTCACAATGTGTGTTTATGCTCTCGTCGCACTCAGAATGGGCGGGGCCTCATTGTGAATACTTTTTTCTCCTACACTGAACGTTGGACAACATGCCAACCACAAGGTTTCTTGCCATGGGTCAGGAAGAGTTATGATTTCTGCATCACAGTCACCCGTGGGCAGTGATTGGAGATAAGGTCTAGGTTCTGAAGACTGAAAACTGAGGTAGGGAAGAGATGATGACATAAGGCCATGGCGGGTCTGATGTGCTCAGTGTTCGGTCAGCTGTCTGGGAGTTGGTCAAAAGGTCTGGGCTCCGGTTGTGTCAGACAGTGCATTAGTGCCCAGGTTAGACTATATAATTTGGGTAGAGGCGAGTGCTGTGTAGGTTTATCCTCATTTAAGCTGCCTGGGCAGCTCATTAGGCAATATATTTTTTCTAGAGGGCAGGCAGAGTGCTTCATTGTCGGTCCGGAATTGCCAAACTTGAGGGCTTCGGGGCCAGGAGAGTGAGGACGGAAGTCTGAGAACACAAGCTAGACTTCGGATTCAGGGTGAGGGCACTGCAGGGACCCCCTGCAGATTTGAACCAATATCTCATGCATCTAAAGTCAGGGCGAGGATCAGACGTTGGCTCAGTTTGGAGTTTCTGTGCATGACGGCCCCTTCATGAAGGGAGCGGAATCTCGAGGCCATGGAGGTTTTCCACGTTGGGAGATGTGGGATGCCCCCTTCAAGGATTCCTTCTGCGGGACAATTGAGACCTGTTGGACAGCTCCAGGACATCCCATATGGAATGACTCCAGGGCACCGTTCGAGGATGGATGCCTGGGAAGTCCGCCTCGGATTCCAATTGCCTCCTAGCAACGAGACAGTTTAGATCCAATGGATCTGCGGGAGCAACCGGGGTGGCTGAGTTGAAATGGACTTTCCTGAGGATGGGTCGCAATGTGTGTTTGTGTCCATGAGAGCCTTGGAATGGGGCGGTGGCACCGGGACCCTGCAGTATTCTCCTAAGCTTTTGACACAGCTCCAATGCACATGTTTCCTTGTGGAGACGAGATTTGTTCTGATGCGTGCCTCAGGAAATCCCCTCTGCTGGTATTGGAATCCAGGCTTTTGAGGAGACATGCCTGTAAAGCAAAGCAATGGATCTGATAATGGCCTCGGGTCCTGTCTGGTTCAATCTTCTTCTCTGGGGACATCCATCTATGGTATGAGTGGAGGTAGATGCTCAGCTGGTATCAACCGCCCTTTTTTGTCCCGGGCGACCTGCACGATTGGGATGGCCTCAGGGACTTTGGATGGTTCTCCTAATTTGTGCGATTTTTGACAATGGAATGGGCAGAATTCCCATGGAATGGGTAGGCGCAGTCCTAATGTGTGACTCCAGGGGCCCCAGCCTGGAGGGAGTGTGGCCCAGGACTTTGAGGACAGAAGTCTGAAAACACAAACTCAGCTTAGGTTTGGGGCCGTAGGTATGGCACGCCCGATCTACAAACCATGAGAAGAACTCTTCAGGATCTGAAGAATGAGCGAGTCTGAGGCGCTTGCTCAGGCTTTTGTCTCTGGATTTTGTATCAGCGATGGCCGTGGAATGTTGGGGAGGCATCATGGGCCATGGACGCATCTTCCTCTCTGTGGATTTGGCGCGATCCCAATTGTTTTTCGTCAATCTGTGGGATGGGAGGACTCCTTTCAGGTTTGTAAACTCAGGTATCCCACCAAAAGAGGAATTCCAAAGCAGAGCCCTGGGGAAGAGTGAAGGGACAACCCGAACTATGGTTAAAAATTGGGGCCTAGGGGCATGGCAAGCCCAATATGCTGTCTCTTCATCCAGCCACTGAGAGGCCTTACCTGAGGACTGGGCTCAGGCTGAGGGTCACAATGTGTGTTTGTGACCAATGTGGCCCGCAAGCATGGGCTGGGCTTCATGGGCCACACTGGTTCCAACTACACTGAACGTTGGACAACCTTCCAAACACAAGGTTTCTTGCCATGGGGAAAGAGCTCTGATTTCTGCATCATTTTCAAACCAGGGCAGTGATTGGAGATCAGGTCTAGGTTCTGAAGCCTGGAAACCGAGGTTGAGAAGAGATGACGACCTAAGGCCGGGCGGGTCCGATGTGCTAAGTGTGCGGCCAGCTGTCTGGGTGGGGCCAGGAGGTCCAGGCTCAGGCCGGGTCAGAAAGTGCAATAGGGCCCAGGTCAGTCTATACAGCCGAATGGCGTGCAGGTTGATCCTCATTTGGGGTTTCTGGGTAGCCCCAGAGGGCAATGTTTTTCTTCTGAAGGGCAGGCAGAGTGCGGCATTGTAGTTCTGGATTGCCAAACAGGAGGGCTTGTGGGCCAGTAGTCTGAGGACGGAAGTCTGAGAACCCAAACTAGGCCAAGCTTTCTGGGTGAGGATATGGCAGGCACAATCTACAGACCTCAATCGAGATCTCGTGCACCTGAAGTCAGAGCAAGGATCAGACGATCGCTCAGGTTGGACTTTCTGTCCCTGATGGCCCCTTCTTGAAGGGGGGGTGGATCACGAGGCCATGGGGGTTTTCCCACGTTGGGAGTTGTGAGAAGCTCCAAACTGCAAAGATTCTTCTGCAGGACAATTGAGACCTGTTCGTTGGCTCCAGGCCAACGATTCCGAGCAGGGTTCAAAGGATGGATGGCTGGGTAGCCCACCTCGCAGTCCAATTGTCTCCAAGCAACAAGAAAGGTTAGATCTGCTGGATGAGGGGGGAGCAACCGAGGAGGCTGAGTTGAAATGGACTCTCCTGTGGATGTGTCCTAATATGTTTTTGTGTCTATGGAGACCTTGGAATGAAGCGGTGGCACTGGGGCCCTGAAGGGTTCTCCTAAACAGAGGCTTTGACACAGCTCCAACGTGCATGTTTCCCATGTGTAGATGAGATTTGTTCTGATGGGTGAGTCAAGAAACAGCCATATGCTGGTATTGAAATCCAGGCCTCTGAGGAGAGATGCCTGGAAACCAAAGGCATGGATCCTATTAGTGCCTAGGGGCCTGTTCGTTCCTTTTTACCTCTGGGGACATCAGTCTACGGGTCTGAGTGCAGGTAGGTGCTCAGATGGGCTCAGATTGCCCCTGTTTGTCCTGGGAAGCCACAACTATTGGGATGGCCTCAGGGACTTTGGAGATTTATCCTATTAGTAGGGTTGTGGCCATTGGAATGGGCACATACAATTCCCTTGGAAAGTGCAAGTACAGTCCTCAGGTTTGGCTACAGGGGCTTGAGCCTGTAGCGTGTGTACGCCAGACCTGTTTGGATAGTTGTCTGAAAACACAAACTCGGCTTATGTTTCAGGTCATAGGTATGGCAGGACTGATCTACAGACCATGAGGAGAACTCTTCGGGATATGAAAAAAGGGCGAGTGTGAGTCTCTTGCTCAAGTATTTGTCTCTGGATATCGTGTCACTCATGGTCGTGAAATTGCCAGGATGACTTCATGGGAAATGGACGAGTCTTACTCTCTGGGGTTCTGGCCCCGTCCAAAGAGTTTGGGGTCATTCTGGGGATGGAAGAAGTCCGTTTTTTTGTTGTTGTTGATTTGTTTCCTTTTGTGTTTCAACCTCAGATGTCCCACCTAATGAGGGATTCCAGAGTAGAGCCCTGGGGAGGGGCGACTGGACAACCAGAAATCTGGTAAAAATTGGGGCCTAGGGACATGTCAAGCCCATTATGACATCTAATGATCCAGCCACTGAGAGGAATTCCTAGAGGACAGGACCCACGCTGAGGTCACAATGTGTTTTATGCTCTCGTCGCACTCAAGAGTGGGCGGGGCCTCATTGTGAATACTTTTTTCTCCTACACTGAACGTTGGACAACATGCCAACCACAAGGTTTCTTGCCATGGGTCAGGAAGAGTTATGATTTCTGCATCACAGTCACCCGTGGGCAGTGATTGGAGATAAGGTCTAGGTTCTGAAGACTGAAAACTGAGGTAGGGAAGAGATGATGACATAAGGCCATGGCGGGTCTGATGTGCTCAGTGTGCGGTCAGCTGTCTGGGAGTTGGTCAAAAGGTCTGGGCTCCGGTTGTGTCAGACAGTGCATTAGTGCCCAGGTTAGACTATATAATTTGGGTAGAGGCGAGTGCTGTGTAGGTTTATCCTCATTTAAGCTGCCTGGGCAGCTCATTAGGCAATATATTTTTTCTAGAGGGCAGGCAGAGTGCTTCATTGTCGGTCCGGAATTGCCAAACTTGAGGGCTTCGGGGCCAGGAGAGTGAGGACGGAAGTCTGAGAACACAAGCTAGACTTCGGATTCAGGGTGAGGGCACGGCAGGTACCCCCTGCAGATTTGAACCAATATCTCATGCATCTAAAGTCAGGGCGAGGATCAGACGTTGGCTCAGTTTGGAGTTTCTGTGCATGACGGCCCCTTCATGAAGGGAGCGGAATCTCGAGGCCATGGAGGTTTTCCACGTTGGGAGATGTGGGATGCCCCCTTCAAGGATTCCTTCTGCGGGACAATTGAGACCTGTTGGACAGCTCCAGGACATCCCATATGGAATGAAACCAGAGCACCGTTCGAGGATGGATGCTTGGGAAGTCCGCCACGGATTCCAATTGCCTCCTAGCAACGAGACAGTTTAGATCCAATGGATCTGCGGGAGCAACCGGGGTGGCTGAGTTGAAATGGACTTTCCTGAGGATGGGTCGCAATGTGTGTTTGTGTCCATGAGAGCCTTGGAATGAGGCGGTGGCACCGGGACCCTGAAGTATTCTCCTAAGCTTTTGACACAGCTCCAATGCACATGTTTCCTTGTGGAGACGAGATTTGTTCTGATGCGTGCCTCAGGAAATCCCCTCTGCTGGTATTGGAATCCAGGCTTTTGAGGAGACATGCCTGTAAAGCAAAGCAATGGATCCGATAATGGCCTCGGGTCTTGTCTGGTTCAATCTTCTTCTCTGGGGACATCCATCTATGGTATGAGTGGAGGTAGATGCTCAGCTGGTATCAACCGCCCTTTTTTGTCCCGGGCGACCTGCACGATTGGGATGGCCTCAGGGACTTTGGATGGTTCTCCTAATTTGTGCGATTTTTGACAATGGAATGGGCAGAATTCCCATGGAATGGGTAGGCGCAGTCCTAATGTGTGACTCCAGGGGCCCCAGCCTGGAGGGAGTGTGGCCCAGGACTTTGAGGACAGAAGTCTGAAAACACAAACTCAGCTTAGGTTTGGGGCCGTAGGTATGGCACGCCCGATCTACAAACCATGAGAAGAACTCTTCAGGATCTGAAGAATGAGCGAGTCTGAGGCGCTTGCTCAGGCTTTTGTCTCTGGATTTTGTATCAGCGATGGCCGTGGAATGTTGGGGAGGCATCATGGGCCATGGACGCATCTTCCTCTCTGTGGATTTGGCGCGATCCCAATTGTTTTTCGTCAATCTGTGGGATGGGAGGACTCCTTTCAGGTTTGTAAACTCAGGTATCCCACCAAAAGAGGAATTCCAAAGCAGAGCCCTGGGGAAGAGTGAAGGGACAACCCGAACTATGGTTAAAAATTGGGGCCTAGGGGCATGGCAAGCCCAATATGCTGTCTCTTCATCCAGCCACTGAGAGGCCTTACCTGAGGACTGGGCTCAGGCTGAGGGTCACAATGTGTGTTTGTGACCAATGTGGCCCGCAAGCATGGGCTGGGCTTCATGGGCCACACTGGTTCCAACTACACTGAACGTTGGACAACCTTCCAAACACAAGGTTTCTTGCCATGGGGAAAGAGCTCTGATTTCTGCATCATTTTCAAACCAGGGCAGTGATTGGAGATCAGGTCTAGGTTCTGAAGCCTGGAAACCGAGGTTGAGAAGAGATGACGACCTAAGGCCATGGCGGGTCCGATGTGCTAAGTGTGCGGCCAGCTGTCTGGGTGGGGCCAGGAGGTCCAGGCTCAGGCCGGGTCAGAAAGTGCAATAGGGCCCAGGTCAGTCTATACAGCCGAATGGCGTGCAGGTTGATCCTCATTTGGGGTTTCTGGGTAGCCCCAGAGGGCAATGTTTTTCTTCTGAAGGGCAGGCAGAGTGCGGCATTGTAGTTCTGGATTGCCAAACAGGAGGGCTTGTGGGCCAGTAGTCTGAGGACGGAAGTCTGAGAACCCAAACTAGGCCAAGGTTTCTGGGTGAGGATATGGCAGGCACAATCTACAGACCTCAATCGAGATCTCGTGCACCTGAAGTCAGAGCAAGGATCAGACGATCGCTCAGGTTGGACTTTCTGTCCCTGATGGCCCCTTCTTGAAGGGGGGGTGGATCACGAGGCCATGGGGGTTTTCCCACGTTGGGAGTTGTGAGAAGCTCCAAACTGCAACGATTCTTCTGCAGGACAATTGAGACCTGTTGGTTGGCTCCAGGCCAACGATTCCGAGCAGGGTTCAAAGGATGGATGGCTGGGTAGCCCACCTCGCAGTCCAATTGTCTCCAAGCAACAAGAAAGGTTAGATCTGCTGGATGAGGGGGGAGCAACCGAGGAGGCTGAGTTGAAATGGACTCTCCTGTGGATGTGTCCTAATATGTTTTTGTGTCTATGGAGACCTTGGAATGAAGCGGTGGCACTGGGGCCCTGAAGGGTTCTCCTAAACAGAGGCTTTGACACAGCTCCAACGTGCATGTTTCCCATGTGTAGATGAGATTTGTTCTGATGGGTGAGTCAAGAAACAGCCATATGCTGGTATTGAAATCCAGGCCTCTGAGGAGAGATGCCTGGAAACCAAAGGCATGGATCCTATTAGTGCCTAGGGGCCTGTTCGTTCCTTTTTACCTCTGGGGACATCAGTCTACGGGTCTGAGTGCAGGTAGGTGCTCAGATGGGCTCAGATTGCCCCTGTTTGTCCTGGGAAGCCACAACTATTGGGATGGCCTCAGGGACTTTGGAGATTTATCCTATTAGTAGGGTTGTGGCCATTGGAATGGGCACATACAATTCCCTTGGAAAGTGCAAGTACAGTCCTCAGGTTTGGCTACAGGGGCTTGAGCCTGTAGCGTGTGTACGCCAGACCTGTTTGGACAGTTGTCTGAAAACACAAACTCGGCTTATGTTTCAGGTCATAGGTATGGCAGGACTGATCTACAGACCATGAGGAGAACTCTTCGGGATATGAAAAAAGGGCGAGTGTGAGTCTCTTGCTCAAGTATTTGTCTCTGGATATCGTGTCACTCATGGTCGTGAAATTGCCAGGATGACTTCATGGGAAATGGACGAGTCTTACTCTCTGGGGTTCCGGCCCCGTCCAAAGAGTTTGGGGTCATTCTGGGGATGGAAGAAGTCCGTTTTTTTGTTGTTGTTGATTTGTTTCCTTTTGTGTTTCAACCTCAGATGTCCCACCTAATGAGGGATTCCAGAGTAGAGCCCTGGGGAGGGGCGACTGGACAACCAGAAATCTGGTAAAAATTGGGGCCTAGGGACATGTCAAGCCCATTATGACATCTAATGATCCAGCCACTGAGAGGAATTCCTAGAGGACAGGACCCACGCTGAGGTCACAATGTGTGTTTATGCTCTCGTCGCACTCAAGAGTGGGCGGGGCCTCATTGTGAATACTTTTTTCTCCTACACTGAACGTTGGACAACATGCCAACCACAAGGTTTCTTGCCATGGGTCAGGAAGAGTTATGATTTCTGCATCACAGTCACCCGTGGGCAGTGATTGGAGATAAGGTCTAGGTTCTGAAGACTGAAAACTGAGGTAGGGAAGAGATGATGACATAAGGCCATGGCGGGTCTGATGTGCTCAGTGTGCGGTCAGCTGTCTGGGAGTTGGTCAAAAGGTCTGGGCTCCGGTTGTGTCAGACAGTGCATTAGTGCCCAGGTTAGACTATATAATTTGGGTAGAGGCGAGTGCTGTGTAGGTTTATCCTCATTTAAGCTGCCTGGGCAGCTCATTAGGCAATATATTTTTTCTAGAGGGCAGGCAGAGTGCTTCATTGTCGGTCCGGAATTGCCAAACTTGAGGGCTTCGGGGCCAGGAGAGTGAGGACGGAAGTCTGAGAACACAAGCTAGACTTCGGATTCAGGGTGAGGGCACGGCAGGTACCCCCTGCAGATTTGAACCAATATCTCATGCATCTAAAGTCAGGGCGAGGATCAGACGTTGGCTCAGTTTGGAGTTTCTGTGCATGACGGCCCCTTCATGAAGGGAGCGGAATCTCGAGGCCATGGAGGTTTTCCACGTTGGGAGATGTGGGATGCCCCATTCAAGGATTCCTTCTGCGGGACAATTGAGACCTGTTGGACAGCTCCAGGACATCCCATATGGAATGAAACCAGAGCACCGTTCGAGGATGGATGCTTGGGAAGTCCGCCACGGATTCCAATTGCCTCCTAGCAACGAGACAGTTTAGATCCAATGGATCTGCGGGAGCAACCGGGGTGGCTGAGTTGAAATGGACTTTCCTGAGGATGGGTCGCAATGTGTGTTTGTGTCCATGAGAGCCTTGGAATGAGGCGGTGGCACCGGGACCCTGAAGTATTCTCCTAAGCTTTTGACACAGCTCCAATGCACATGTTTCCTTGTGGAGACGAGATTTGTTCTGATGCGTGCCTCAGGAAATCCCCTCTGCTGGTATTGGAATCCAGGCTTTTGAGGAGACATGCCTGTAAAGCAAAGCAATGGATCCGATAATGGCCTCGGGTCCTGTCTGGTTCAATCTTCTTCTCTGGGGACATCCATCTATGGTATGAGTGGAGGTAGATGCTCAGCTGGTATCAACCGCCCTTTTTTGTCCCGGGCGACCTGCACGATTGGGATGGCCTCAGGGACTTTGGATGGTTCTCCTAATTTGTGCGATTTTTGACAATGGAATGGGCAGAATTCCCATGGAATGGGTAGGCGCAGTCCTAATGTGTGACTCCAGGGTCCCCAGCCTGGAGGGAGTGTGGCCCAGGACTTTGAGGACAGAAGTCTGAAAACACAAACTCAGCTTAGGTTTGGGGCCGTAGGTATGGCACGCCCGATCTACAAACCATGAGAAGAACTCTTCAGGATCTGAAGAATGAGCGAGTCTGAGGCGCTTGCTCAGGCTTTTGTCTCTGGATTTTGTATCAGCGATGGCCGTGGAATGTTGGGGAGGCATCATGGGCCATGGACGCATCTTCCTCTCTGTGGATTTGGCGCGATCCCAATTGTTTTTCGTCAATCTGTGGGATGGGAGGACTCCTTTCAGGTTTGTAAACTCAGGTATCCCACCAAAAGAGGAATTCCAAAGCAGAGCCCTGGGGAAGAGTGAAGGGACAACCCGAACTATGGTTAAAAATTGGGGCCTAGGGGCATGGCAAGCCCAATATGCTGTCTCTTCATCCAGCCACTGAGAGGCCTTACCTGAGGACTGGGCTCAGGCTGAGGGTCACAATGTGTGTTTGTGACCAATGTGGCCCGCAAGCATGGGCTGGGCTTCATGGGCCACACTGGTTCCAACTACACTGAACGTTGGACAACCTTCCAAACACAAGGTTTCTTGCCATGGGGAAAGAGCTCTGATTTCTGCATCATTTTCAAACCAGGGCAGTGATTGGAGATCAGGTCTAGGTTCTGAAGCCTGGAAACCGAGGTTGAGAAGAGATGACGACCTAAGGCCATGGCGGGTCCGATGTGCTAAGTGTGCGGCCAGCTGTCTGGGTGGGGCCAGGAGGTCCAGGCTCAGGCCGGGTCAGAAAGTGCAATAGGGCCCAGGTCAGTCTATACAGCCGAATGGCGTGCAGGTTGATCCTCATTTGGGGTTTCTGGGTAGCCCCAGAGGGCAATGTTTTCTTCTGAAGGGCAGGCAGAGTGCGGCATTGTAGTTCTGGATTGCCAAACAGGAGGGCTTGTGGGCCAGTAGTCTGAGGACGGAAGTCTGAGAACCCAAACTAGGCCAAGGTTTCTGGGTGAGGATATGGCAGGCACAATCTACAGACCTCAATCGAGATCTCGTGCACCTGAAGTCAGAGCAAGGATCAGACGATCGCTCAGGTTGGACTTTCTGTCCCTGATGGCCCCTTCTTGAAGGGGGAGTGGATCACGAGGCCATGGGGGTTTTCCCACGTTGGGAGTTGTGAGAAGCTCCAAACTGCAACGATTCTTCTGCAGGACAATTGAGACCTGTTGGTTGGCTCCAGGCCAACGATTCCGAGCAGGGTTCAAAGGATGGATGGCTGGGTAGCCCACCTCGCAGTCCAATTGTCTCCAAGCAACAAGAAAGGTTAGATCTGCTGGATGAGGGGGGAGCAACCGAGGAGGCTGAGTTGAAATGGACTCTCCTGTGGATGTGTCCTAATATGTTTTTGTGTCTATGGAGACCTTGGAATGAAGCGGTGGCACTGGGGCCCTGAAGGGTTCTCCTAAACAGAGGCTTTGACACAGCTCCAACGTGCATGTTTCCCATGTGTAGATGAGATTTGTTCTGATGGGTGAGTCAAGAAACAGCCATATGCTGGTATTGAAATCCAGGCCTCTGAGGAGAGATGCCTGGAAACCAAAGGCATGGATCCTATTAGTGCCTAGGGGCCTGTTCGTTCCTTTTTACCTCTGGGGACATCAGTCTACGGGTCTGAGTGCAGGTAGGTGCTCAGATGGGCTCAGATTGCCCCTGTTTGTCCTGGGAAGCCACAACTATTGGGATGGCCTCAGGGACTTTGGAGATTTATCCTCTTAGTAGGGTTGTGGCCATTGGAATGGGCACATACAATTCCCTTGGAAAGTGCAAGTACAGTCCTCAGGTTTGGCTACAGGGGCTTGAGCCTGTAGCGTGTGTACGCCAGACCTGTTTGGACAGTTGTCTGAAAACACAAACTCGGCTTATGTTTCAGGTCATAGGTATGGCAGGACTGATCTACAGACCATGAGGAGAACTCTTCGGGATATGAAAAAAGGGCGAGTGTGAGTCTCTTGCTCAAGTATTTGTCTCTGGATATCGTGTCACTCATGGTCGTGAAATTGCCAGGATGACTTCATGGGAAATGGACGAGTCTTACTCTCTGGGGTTCCGGCCCCGTCCAAAGAGTTTGGGGTCATTCTGGGGATGGAAGAAGTCCGTTTTTTTGTTGTTGTTGATTTGTTTCCTTTTGTGTTTCAACCTCAGATGTCCCACCTAATGAGGGATTCCAGAGTAGAGCCCTGGGGAGGGGCGACTGGACAACCAGAAATCTGGTAAAAATTGGGGCCTAGGGACATGTCAAGCCCATTATGACATCTAATGATCCAGCCACTGAGAGGAATTCCTAGAGGACAGGACCCACGCTGAGGTCACAATGTGTGTTTATGCTCTCGTCGCACTCAAGAGTGGGCGGGGCCTCATTGTGAATACTTTTTTCTCCTACACTGAACGTTGGACAACATGCCAACCACAAGGTTTCTTGCCATGGGTCAGGAAGAGTTATGATTTCTGCATCACAGTCACCCGTGGGCAGTGATTGGAGATAAGGTCTAGGTTCTGAAGACTGAAAACTGAGGTAGGGAAGAGATGATGACATAAGGCCATGGCGGGTCTGATGTGCTCAGTGTGCGGTCAGCTGTCTGGGAGTTGGTCAAAAGGTCTGGGCTCCGGTTGTGTCAGACAGTGCATTAGTGCCCAGGTTAGACTATATAATTTGGGTAGAGGCGAGTGCTGTGTAGGTTTATCCTCATTTAAGCTGCCTGGGCAGCTCATTAGGCAATATATTTTTTCTAGAGGGCAGGCAGAGTGCTTCATTGTCGGTCCGGAATTGCCAAACTTGAGGGCTTCGGGGCCAGGAGAGTGAGGACGGAAGTCTGAGAACACAAGCTAGACTTCGGATTCAGGGTGAGGGCACGGCAGGTACCCCCTGCAGATTTGAACCAATATCTCATGCATCTAAAGTCAGGGCGAGGATCAGACGTTGGCTCAGTTTGGAGTTTCTGTGCATGACGGCCCCTTCATGAAGGGAGCGGAATCTCGAGGCCATGGAGGTTTTCCACGTTGGGAGATGTGGGATGCCCCATTCAAGGATTCCTTCTGCGGGACAATTGAGACCTGTTGGACAGCTCCAGGACATCCCATATGGAATGAAACCAGAGCACCGTTCGAGGATGGATGCTTGGGAAGTCCGCCACGGATTCCAATTGCCTCCTAGCAACGAGACAGTTTAGATCCAATGGATCTGCGGGAGCAACCGGGGTGGCTGAGTTGAAATGGACTTTCCTGAGGATGGGTCGCAATGTGTGTTTGTGTCCATGAGAGCCTTGGAATGAGGCGGTGGCACCGGGACCCTGAAGTATTCTCCTAAGCTTTTGACACAGCTCCAATGCACATGTTTCCTTGTGGAGACGAGATTTGTTCTGATGCGTGCCTCAGGAAATCCCCTCTGCTGGTATTGGAATCCAGGCTTTTGAGGAGACATGCCTGTAAAGCAAAGCAATGGATCCGATAATGGCCTCGGGTCCTGTCTGGTTCAATCTTCTTCTCTGGGGACATCCATCTATGGTATGAGTGGAGGTAGATGCTCAGCTGGTATCAACCGCCCTTTTTTGTCCCGGGCGACCTGCACGATTGGGATGGCCTCAGGGACTTTGGATGGTTCTCCTAATTTGTGCGATTTTTGACAATGGAATGGGCAGAATTCCCATGGAATGGGTAGGCGCAGTCCTAATGTGTGACTCCAGGGTCCCCAGCCTGGAGGGAGTGTGGCCCAGGACTTTGAGGACAGAAGTCTGAAAACACAAACTCAGCTTAGGTTTGGGGCCGTAGGTATGGCACGCCCGATCTACAAACCATGAGAAGAACTCTTCAGGATCTGAAGAATGAGCGAGTCTGAGGCGCTTGCTCAGGCTTTTGTCTCTGGATTTTGTATCAGCGATGGCCGTGGAATGTTGGGGAGGTCTCATGGGCCATGGACGCATCTTCCTCTCTGTGGATTTGGCGCGATCCCAATTGTTTTTCGTCAATCTGTGGGATGGGAGGACTCCTTTCAGGTTTGTAAACTCAGGTATCCCACCAAAAGAGGAATTCCAAAGCAGAGCCCTGGGGAAGAGTGAAGGGACAACCCGAACTATGGTTAAAAATTGGGGCCTAGGGGCATGGCAAGCCCAATATGCTGTCTCTTCATCCAGCCACTGAGAGGCCTTACCTGAGGACTGGGCTCAGGCTGAGGGTCACAATGTGTGTTTGTGACCAATGTGGCCCGCAAGCATGGGCTGGGCTTCATGGGCCACACTGGTTCCAACTACACTGAACGTTGGACAACCTTCCAAACACAAGGTTTCTTGCCATGGGGAAAGAGCTCTGATTTCTGCATCATTTTCAAACCAGGGCAGTGATTGGAGATCAGGTCTAGGTTCTGAAGCCTGGAAACCGAGGTTGAGAAGAGATGACGACCTAAGGCCGGGCGGGTCCGATGTGCTAAGTGTGCGGCCAGCTGTCTGGGTGGGGCCAGGAGGTCCAGGCTCAGGCCGGGTCAGAAAGTGCAATAGGGCCCAGGTCAGTCTATACAGCCGAATGGCGTGCAGGTTGATCCTCATTTGGGGTTTCTGGGTAGCCCCAGAGGGCAATGTTTTTCTTCTGAAGGGCAGGCAGAGTGCGGCATTGTAGTTCTGGATTGCCAAACAGGAGGGCTTGTGGGCCAGTAGTCTGAGGACGGAAGTCTGAGAACCCAAACTAGGCCAAGGTTTCTGGGTGAGGATATGGCAGGCACAATCTACAGACCTCAATCGAGATCTCGTGCACCTGAAGTCAGAGCAAGGATCAGACGATTGCTCAGGTTGGACTTTCTGTCCCTGATGGCCCCTTCTTGAAGGGGGGGTGGATCACGAGGCCATGGGGGTTTTCCCACGTTGGGAGTTGTGAGAAGCTCCAAACTGCAACGATTCTTCTGCAGGACAATTGAGACCTGTTGGTTGGCTCCAGGCCAACGATTCCGAGCAGGGTTCAAAGGATGGATGGCTGGGTAGCCCACCTCGCAGTCCAATTGTCTCCAAGCAACAAGAAAGGTTAGATCTGCTGGATGAGGGGGGAGCAACCGAGGAGGCTGAGTTGAAATGGACTCTCCTGTGGATGTGTCCTAATATGTTTTTGTGTCTATGGAGACCTTGGAATGAAGCGGTGGCACTGGGGCCCTGAAGGGTTCTCCTAAACAGAGGCTTTGACACAGCTCCAACGTGCATGTTTCCCATGTGTAGATGAGATTTGTTCTGATGGGTGAGTCAAGAAACAGCCATATGCTGGTATTGAAATCCAGGCCTCTGAGGAGAGATGCCTGGAAACCAAAGGCATGGATCCTATTAGTGCCTAGGGGCCTGTTCGTTCCTTTTTACCTCTGGGGACATCAGTCTACGGGTCTGAGTGCAGGTAGGTGCTCAGATGGGCTCAGATTGCCCCTGTTTGTCCTGGGAAGCCACAACTATTGGGATGGCCTCAGGGACTTTGGAGATTTATCCTCTTAGTAGGGTTGTGGCCATTGGAATGGGCACATACAATTCCCTTGGAAAGTGCAAGTACAGTCCTCAGGTTTGGCTACAGGGGCTTGAGCCTGTAGCGTGTGTACGCCAGACCTGTTTGGACAGTTGTCTGAAAACACAAACTCGGCTTATGTTTCAGGTCATAGGTATGGCAGGACTGATCTACAGACCATGAGGAGAACTCTTCGGGATATGAAAAAAGGGCGAGTGTGAGTCTCTTGCTCAAGTATTTGTCTCTGGATATCGTGTCACTCATGGTCGTGAAATTGCCAGGATGACTTCATGGGAAATGGACGAGTCTTACTCTCTGGGGTTCCGGCCCCGTCCAAAGAGTTTGGGGTCATTCTGGGGATGGAAGAAGTCCGTTTTTTTGTTGTTGTTGATTTGTTTCCTTTTGTGTTTCAACCTCAGATGTCCCACCTAATGAGGGATTCCAGAGTAGAGCCCTGGGGAGGGGCGACTGGACAACCAGAAATCTGGTAAAAATTGGGGCCTAGGGACATGTCAAGCCCATTATGACATCTAATGATCCAGCCACTGAGAGGAATTCCTAGAGGACAGGACCCACGCTGAGGTCACAATGTGTGTTTATGCTCTCGTCGCACTCAAGAGTGGGCGGGGCCTCATTGTGAATACTTTTTTCTCCTACACTGAACGTTGGACAACATGCCAACCACAAGGTTTCTTGCCATGGGTCAGGAAGAGTTATGATTTCTGCATCACAGTCACCCGTGGGCAGTGATTGGAGATAAGGTCTAGGTTCTGAAGACTGAAAACTGAGGTAGGGAAGAGATGATGACATAAGGCCATGGCGGGTCTGATGTGCTCAGTGTGCGGTCAGCTGTCTGGGAGTTGGTCAAAAGGTCTGGGCTCCGGTTGTGTCAGACAGTGCATTAGTGCCCAGGTTAGACTATATAATTTGGGTAGAGGCGAGTGCTGTGTAGGTTTATCCTCATTTAAGCTGCCTGGGCAGCTCATTAGGCAATATATTTTTTCTAGAGGGCAGGCAGAGTGCTTCATTGTCGGTCCGGAATTGCCAAACTTGAGGGCTTCGGGGCCAGGAGAGTGAGGACGGAAGTCTGAGAACACAAGCTAGACTTCGGATTCAGGGTGAGGGCACGGCAGGTACCCCCTGCAGATTTGAACCAATATCTCATGCATCTAAAGTCAGGGCGAGGATCAGACGTTGGCTCAGTTTGGAGTTTCTGTGCATGACGGCCCCTTCATGAAGGGAGCGGAATCTCGAGGCCATGGAGGTTTTCCACGTTGGGAGATGTGGGATGCCCCATTCAAGGATTCCTTCTGCGGGACAATTGAGACCTGTTGGACAGCTCCAGGACATCCCATATGGAATGAAACCAGAGCACCGTTCGAGGATGGATGCTTGGGAAGTCCGCCACGGATTCCAATTGCCTCCTAGCAACGAGACAGTTTAGATCCAATGGATCTGCGGGAGCAACCGGGGTGGCTGAGTTGAAATGGACTTTCCTGAGGATGGGTCGCAATGTGTGTTTGTGTCCATGAGAGCCTTGGAATGAGGCGGTGGCACCGGGACCCTGAAGTATTCTCCTAAGCTTTTGACACAGCTCCAATGCACATGTTTCCTTGTGGAGACGAGATTTGTTCTGATGCGTGCCTCAGGAAATCCCCTCTGCTGGTATTGGAATCCAGGCTTTTGAGGAGACATGCCTGTAAAGCAAAGCAATGGATCCGATAATGGCCTCGGGTCCTGTCTGGTTCAATCTTCTTCTCTGGGGACATCCATCTATGGTATGAGTGGAGGTAGATGCTCAGCTGGTATCAACCGCCCTTTTTTGTCCCGGGCGACCTGCACGATTGGGATGGCCTCAGGGACTTTGGATGGTTCTCCTAATTTGTGCGATTTTTGACAATGGAATGGGCAGAATTCCCATGGAATGGGTAGGCGCAGTCCTAATGTGTGACTCCAGGGTCCCCAGCCTGGAGGGAGTGTGGCCCAGGACTTTGAGGACAGAAGTCTGAAAACACAAACTCAGCTTAGGTTTGGGGCCGTAGGTATGGCACGCCCGATCTACAAACCATGAGAAGAACTCTTCAGGATCTGAAGAATGAGCGAGTCTGAGGCGCTTGCTCAGGCTTTTGTCTCTGGATTTTGTATCAGCGATGGCCGTGGAATGTTGGGGAGGCATCATGGGCCATGGACGCATCTTCCTCTCTGTGGATTTGGCGCGATCCCAATTGTTTTTCGTCAATCTGTGGGATGGGAGGACTCCTTTCAGGTTTGTAAACTCAGGTATCCCACCAAAAGAGGAATTCCAAAGCAGAGCCCTGGGGAAGAGGGAAGGGACAACCCGAACTATGGTTAAAAATTGGGGCCTAGGGGCATGGCAAGCCCAATATGCTGTCTCTTCATCCAGCCACTGAGAGGCCTTACCTGAGGACTGGGCTCAGGCTGAGGGTCACAATGTGTGTTTGTGACCAATGTGGCCCGCAAGCATGGGCTGGGCTTCATGGGCCACACTGGTTCCAACTACACTGAACGTTGGACAACCTTCCAAACACAAGGTTTCTTGCCATGGGGAAAGAGCTCTGATTTCTGCATCATTTTCAAACCAGGGCAGTGATTGGAGATCAGGTCTAGGTTCTGAAGCCTGGAAACCGAGGTTGAGAAGAGATGACGACCTAAGGCCATGGCGGGTCCGATGTGCTAAGTGTGCGGCCAGCTGTCTGGGTGGGGCCAGGAGGTCCAGGCTCAGGCCGGGTCAGAAAGTGCAATAGGGCCCAGGTCAGTCTATACAGCCGAATGGCGTGCAGGTTGATCCTCATTTGGGGTTTCTGGGTAGCCCCAGAGGGCAATGTTTTTCTTCTGAAGGGCAGGCAGAGTGCGGCATTGTAGTTCTGGATTGCCAAACAGGAGGGCTTGTGGGCCAGTAGTCTGAGGACGGAAGTCTGAGAACCCAAACTAGGCCAAGGTTTCTGGGTGAGGATATGGCAGGCACAATCTACAGACCTCAATCGAGATCTCGTGCACCTGAAGTCAGAGCAAGGATCAGACGATCGCTCAGGTTGGACTTTCTGTCCCTGATGGCCCCTTCTTGAAGGGGGGGTGGATCACGAGGCCATGGGGGTTTTCCCACGTTGGGAGTTGTGAGAAGCTCCAAACTGCAACGATTCTTCTGCAGGACAATTGAGACCTGTTGGTTGGCTCCAGGCCAACGATTCCGAGCAGGGTTCAAAGGATGGATGGCTGGGTAGCCCACCTCGCATTCCAATTGTCTCCAAGCAACAAGAAAGGTTAGATCTGCTGGATGAGGGGGGAGCAACCGAGGAGGCTGAGTTGAAATGGACTCTCCTGTGGATGTGTCCTAATATGTTTTTGTGTCTATGGAGACCTTGGAATGAAGCGGTGGCACTGGGGCCCTGAAGGGTTCTCCTAAACAGAGGCTTTGACACAGCTCCAACGTGCATGTTTCCCATGTGTAGATGAGATTTGTTCTGATGGGTGAGTCAAGAAACAGCCATATGCTGGTATTGAAATCCAGGCCTCTGAGGAGAGATGCCTGGAAACCAAAGGCATGGATCCTATTAGTGCCTAGGGGCCTGTTCGTTCCTTTTTACCTCTGGGGACATCAGTCTACGGGTCTGAGTGCAGGTAGGTGCTCAGATGGGCTCAGATTGCCCCTGTTTGTCCTGGGAAGCCACAACTATTGGGATGGCCTCAGGGACTTTGGAGATTTATCCTCTTAGTAGGGTTGTGGCCATTGGAATGGGCACATACAATTCCCTTGGAAAGTGCAAGTACAGTCCTCAGGTTTGGCTACAGGGGCTTGAGCCTGTAGCGTGTGTACGCCAGACCTGTTTGGACAGTTGTCTGAAAACACAAACTCGGCTTATGTTTCAGGTCATAGGTATGGCAGGACTGATCTACAGACCATGAGGAGAACTCTTCGGGATATGAAAAAAGGGCGAGTGTGAGTCTCTTGCTCAAGTATTTGTCTCTGGATATCGTGTCACTCATGGTCGTGAAATTGCCAGGATGACTTCATGGGAAATGGACGAGTCTTACTCTCTGGGGTTCCGGCCCCGTCCAAAGAGTTTGGGGTCATTCTGGGGATGGAAGAAGTCCGTTTTTTTGTTGTTGTTGATTTGTTTCCTTTTGTGTTTCAACCTCAGATGTCCCACCTAATGAGGGATTCCAGAGTAGAGCCCTGGGGAGGGGCGACTGGACAACCAGAAATCTGGTAAAAATTGGGGCCTAGGGACATGTCAAGCCCATTATGACATCTAATGATCCAGCCACTGAGAGGAATTCCTAGAGGACAGGACCCACGCTGAGGTCACAATGTGTGTTTATGCTCTCGTCGCACTCAAGAGTGGGCGGGGCCTCATTGTGAATACTTTTTTCTCCTACACTGAACGTTGGACAACATGCCAACCACAAGGTTTCTTGCCATGGGTCAGGAAGAGTTATGATTTCTGCATCACAGTCACCCGTGGGCAGTGATTGGAGATAAGGTCTAGGTTCTGAAGACTGAAAACTGAGGTAGGGAAGAGATGATGACATAAGGCCATGGCGGGTCTGATGTGCTCAGTGTGCGGTCAGCTGTCTGGGAGTTGGTCAAAAGGTCTGGGCTCCGGTTGTGTCAGACAGTGCATTAGTGCCCAGGTTAGACTATATAATTTGGGTAGAGGCGAGTGCTGTGTAGGTTTATCCTCATTTAAGCTGCCTGGGCAGCTCATTAGGCAATATATTTTTTCTAGAGGGCAGGCAGAGTGCTTCATTGTCGGTCCGGAATTGCCAAACTTGAGGGCTTCGGGGCCAGGAGAGTGAGGACGGAAGTCTGAGAACACAAGCTAGACTTCGGATTCAGGGTGAGGGCACGGCAGGTACCCCCTGCAGATTTGAACCAATATCTCATGCATCTAAAGTCAGGGCGAGGATCAGACGTTGGCTCAGTTTGGAGTTTCTGTGCATGACGGCCCCTTCATGAAGGGAGCGGAATCTCGAGGCCATGGAGGTTTTCCACGTTGGGAGATGTGGGATGCCCCATTCAAGGATTCCTTCTGCGGGACAATTGAGACCTGTTGGACAGCTCCAGGACATCCCATATGGAATGAAACCAGAGCACCGTTCGAGGATGGATGCTTGGGAAGTCCGCCACGGATTCCAATTGCCTCCTAGCAACGAGACAGTTTAGATCCAATGGATCTGCGGGAGCAACCGGGGTGGCTGAGTTGAAATGGACTTTCCTGAGGATGGGTCGCAATGTGTGTTTGTGTCCATGAGAGCCTTGGAATGAGGCGGTGGCACCGGGACCCTGAAGTATTCTCCTAAGCTTTTGACACAGCTCCAATGCACATGTTTCCTTGTTGAGACGAGATTTGTTCTGATGCGTGCCTCAGGAAATCCCCTCTGCTGGTATTGGAATCCAGGCTTTTGAGGAGACATGCCTGTAAAGCAAAGCAATGGATCCGATAATGGCCTCGGGTCCTGTCTGGTTCAATCTTCTTCTCTGGGGACATCCATCTATGGTATGAGTGGAGGTAGATGCTCAGCTGGTATCAACCGCCCTTTTTTGTCCCGGGCGACCTGCACGATTGGGATGGCCTCAGGGACTTTGGATGGTTCTCCTAATTTGTGCGATTTTTGACAATGGAATGGGCAGAATTCCCATGGAATGGGTAGGCGCAGTCCTAATGTGTGACTCCAGGGTCCCCAGCCTGGAGGGAGTGTGGCCCAGGACTTTGAGGACAGAAGTCTGAAAACACAAACTCAGCTTAGGTTTGGGGCCGTAGGTATGGCACGCCCGATCTACAAACCATGAGAAGAACTCTTCAGGATCTGAAGAATGAGCGAGTCTGAGGCGCTTGCTCAGGCTTTTGTCTCTGGATTTTGTATCAGCGATGGCCGTGGAATGTTGGGGAGGCATCATGGGCCATGGACGCATCTTCCTCTCTGTGGATTTGGCGCGATCCCAATTGTTTTTCGTCAATCTGTGGGATGGGAGGACTCCTTTCAGGTTTGTAAACTCAGGTATCCCACCAAAAGAGGAATTCCAAAGCAGAGCCCTGGGGAAGAGTGAAGGGACAACCCGAACTATGGTTAAAAATTGGGGCCTAGGGGCATGGCAAGCCCAATATGCTGTCTCTTCATCCAGCCACTGAGAGGCCTTACCTGAGGACTGGGCTCAGGCTGAGGGTCACAATGTGTGTTTGTGACCAATGTGGCCCGCAAGCATGGGCTGGGCTTCATGGGCCACACTGGTTCCAACTACACTGAACGTTGGACAACCTTCCAAACACAAGGTTTCTTGCCATGGGGAAAGAGCTCTGATTTCTGCATCATTTTCAAACCAGGGCAGTGATTGGAGATCAGGTCTAGGTTCTGAAGCCTGGAAACCGAGGTTGAGAAGAGATGACGACCTAAGGCCATGGCGGGTCCGATGTGCTAAGTGTGCGGCCAGCTGTCTGGGTGGGGCCAGGAGGTCCAGGCTCAGGCCGGGTCAGAAAGTGCAATAGGGCCCAGGTCAGTCTATACAGCCGAATGGCGTGCAGGTTGATCCTCATTTGGGGTTTCTGGGTAGCCCCAGAGGGCAATGTTTTTCTTCTGAAGGGCAGGCAGAGTGCGGCATTGTAGTTCTGGATTGCCAAACAGGAGGGCTTGTGGGCCAGTAGTCTGAGGACGGAAGTCTGAGAACCCAAACTAGGCCAAGGTTTCTGGGTGAGGATATGGCAGGCACAATCTACAGACCTCAATCGAGATCTCGTGCACCTGAAGTCAGAGCAAGGATCAGACGATCGCTCAGGTTGGACTTTCTGTCCCTGATGGCCCCTTCTTGAAGGGGGGGTGGATCACGAGGCCATGGGGGTTTTCCCACGTTGGGAGTTGTGAGAAGCTCCAAACTGCAACGATTCTTCTGCAGGACAATTGAGACCTGTTGGTTGGCTCCAGGCCAACGATTCCGAGCAGGGTTCAAAGGATGGATGGCTGGGTAGCCCACCTCGCAGTCCAATTGTCTCCAAGCAACAAGAAAGGTTAGATCTGCTGGATGAGGGGGGAGCAACCGAGGAGGCTGAGTTGAAATGGACTCTCCTGTGGATGTGTCCTAATATGTTTTTGTGTCTATGGAGACCTTGGAATGAAGCGGTGGCACTGGGGCCCTGAAGGGTTCTCCTAAACAGAGGCTTTGACACAGCTCCAACGTGCATGTTTCCCATGTGTAGATGAGATTTGTTCTGATGGGTGAGTCAAGAAACAGCCATATGCTGGTATTGAAATCCAGGCCTCTGAGGAGAGATGCCTGGAAACCAAAGGCATGGATCCTATTAGTGCCTAGGGGCCTGTTCGTTCCTTTTTACCTCTGGGGACATCAGTCTACGGGTCTGAGTGCAGGTAGGTGCTCAGATGGGCTCAGATTGCCCCTGTTTGTCCTGGGAAGCCACAACTATTGGGATGGCCTCAGGGACTTTGGAGATTTATCCTCTTAGTAGGGTTGTGGCCATTGGAATGGGCACATACAATTCCCTTGGAAAGTGCAAGTACAGTCCTCAGGTTTGGCTACAGGGGCTTGAGCCTGTAGCGTGTGTACGCCAGACCTGTTTGGACAGTTGTCTGAAAACACAAACTCGGCTTATGTTTCAGGTCATAGGTATGGCAGGACTGATCTACAGACCATGAGGAGAACTCTTCGGGATATGAAAAAAGGGCGAGTGTGAGTCTCTTGCTCAAGTATTTGTCTCTGGATATCGTGTCACTCATGGTCGTGAAATTGCCAGGATGACTTCATGGGAAATGGACGAGTCTTACTCTCTGGGGTTCCGGCCCCGTCCAAAGAGTTTGGGGTCATTCTGGGGATGGAAGAAGTCCGTTTTTTTGTTGTTGTTGATTTGTTTCCTTTTGTGTTTCAACCTCAGATGTCCCACCTAATGAGGGATTCCAGAGTAGAGCCCTGGGGAGGGGCGACTGGACAACCAGAAATCTGGTAAAAATTGGGGCCTAGGGACATGTCAAGCCCATTATGACATCTGATGATCCAGCCACTGAGAGGAATTCCTAGAGGACAGGACCCACGCTGAGGTCACAATGTGTGTTTATGCTCTCGTCGCACTCAAGAGTGGGCGGGGCCTCATTGTGAATACTTTTTTCTCCTACACTGAACGTTGGACAACATGCCAACCACAAGGTTTCTTGCCATGGGTCAGGAAGAGTTATGATTTCTGCATCACAGTCACCCGTGGGCAGTGATTGGAGATAAGGTCTAGGTTCTGAAGACAGAAAACTGAGGTAGGGAAGAGATGATGACATAAGGCCATGGCGGGTCTGATGTGCTCAGTGTGCGGTCAGCTGTCTGGGAGTTGGTCAAAAGGTCTGGGCTCCGGTTGTGTCAGACAGTGCATTAGTGCCCAGGTTAGACTATATAATTTGGGTAGAGGCGAGTGCTGTGTAGGTTTATCCTCATTTAAGCTGCCTGGGCAGCTCATTAGGCAATATATTTTTTCTAGAGGGCAGGCAGAGTGCTTCATTGTCGGTCCGGAATTGCCAAACTTGAGGGCTTCGGGGCCAGGAGAGTGAGGAAGGAAGTCTGAGAACACAAGCTAGACTTCGGATTCAGGGTGAGGGCACGGCAGGTACCCCCTGCAGATTTGAACCAATATCTCATGCATCTAAAGTCAGGGCGAGGATCAGACGTTGGCTCAGTTTGGAGTTTCTGTGCATGACGGCACCTTCATGAAGGGAGCGGAATCTCGAGGCCATGGAGGTTTTCCACGTTGGGAGATGTGGGATGCCCCCTTCAAGGATTCCTTCTGCGGGACAATTGAGACCTGTTGGACAGCTCCAGGACATCCCATATGGAATGAAACCAGAGCACCGTTCGAGGATGGATGCCTGGGAAGTCCGCCACGGATTCCAATTGCCTCCTAGCAACGAGACAGTTTAGATCCAATGGACTGCGGGAGCAACCGGGGTGGCTGAGTTGAAATGGACTTTCCTGAGGATGGGTCGCAATGTGTGTTTGTGTCCATGAGAGCCTTGGAATGAGGCGGTGGCACCGGGACCCTGAAGTATTCTCCTAAGCTTTTGACACAGCTCCAATGCACATGTTTCCTTGTTGAGACGAGATTTGTTCTGATGCGTGCCTCAGGAAATCCCCTCTGCTGGTATTGGAATCCAGGCTTTTGAGGAGACATGCCTGTAAAGCAAAGCAATGGATCCGATAATGGCCTCGGGTCCTGTCTGGTTCAATCTTCTTCTCTGGGGACATCCATCTATGGTATGAGTGGAGGTAGATGCTCAGCTGGTATCAACCGCCCTTTTTTGTCCCGGGCGACCTGCACGATTGGGATGGCCTCAGGGACTTTGGATGGTTCTCCTAATTTGTGCGATTTTTGACAATGGAATGGGCAGAATTCCCATGGAATGGGTAGGCGCAGTCCTAATGTGTGACTCCAGGGTCCCCAGCCTGGAGGGAGTGTGGCCCAGGACTTTGAGGACAGAAGTCTGAAAACACAAACTCAGCTTAGGTTTGGGGCCGTAGGTATGGCACGCCCGATCTACAAACCATGAGAAGAACTCTTCAGGATCTGAAGAATGAGCGAGTCTGAGGCGCTTGCTCAGGCTTTTGTCTCTGGATTTTGTATCAGCGATGGCCGTGGAATGTTGGGGAGGCATCATGGGCCATGGACGCATCTTCCTCTCTGTGGATTTGGCGCGATCCCAATTGTTTTTCGTCAATCTGTGGGATGGGAGGACTCCTTTCAGGTTTGTAAACTCAGGTATCCCACCAAAAGAGGAATTCCAAAGCAGAGCCCTGGGGAAGAGTGAAGGGACAACCCGAACTATGGTTAAAAATTGGGGCCTAGGGGCATGGCAAGCCCAATATGCTGTCTCTTCATCCAGCCACTGAGAGGCCTTACCTGAGGACTGGGCTCAGGCTGAGGGTCACAATGTGTGTTTGTGACCAATGTGGCCCGCAAGCATGGGCTGGGCTTCATGGGCCACACTGGTTCCAACTACACTGAACGTTGGACAACCTTCCAAACACAAGGTTTCTTGCCATGGGGAAAGAGCTCTGATTTCTGCATCATTTTCAAACCAGGGCAGTGATTGGAGATCAGGTCTAGGTTCTGAAGCCTGGAAACCGAGGTTGAGAAGAGATGACGACCTAAGGCCATGGCGGGTCCGATGTGCTAAGTGTGCGGCCAGCTGTCTGGGTGGGGCCAGGAGGTCCAGGCTCAGGCCGGGTCAGAAAGTGCAATAGGGCCCAGGTCAGTCTATACAGCCGAATGGCGTGCAGGTTGATCCTCATTTGGGGTTTCTGGGTAGCCCCAGAGGGCAATGTTTTTCTTCTGAAGGGCAGGCAGAGTGCGGCATTGTAGTTCTGGATTGCCAAACAGGAGGGCTTGTGGGCCAGTAGTCTGAGGACGGAAGTCTGAGAACCCAAACTAGGCCAAGGTTTCTGGGTGAGGATATGGCAGGCACAATCTACAGACCTCAATCGAGATCTCGTGCACCTGAAGTCAGAGCAAGGATCAGACGATCGCTCAGGTTGGACTTTCTGTCCCTGATGGCCCCTTCTTGAAGGGGGGGTGGATCACGAGGCCATGGGGGTTTTCCCACGTTGGGAGTTGTGAGAAGCTCCAAACTGCAACGATTCTTCTGCAGGACAATTGAGACCTGTTGGTTGGCTCCAGGCCAACGATTCCGAGCAGGGTTCAAAGGATGGATGGCTGGGTAGCCCACCTCGCAGTCCAATTGTCTCCAAGCAACAAGAAAGGTTAGATCTGCTGGATGAGGGGGGAGCAACCGAGGAGGCTGAGTTGAAATGGACTCTCCTGTGGATGTGTCCTAATATGTTTTTGTGTCTATGGAGACCTTGGAATGAAGCGGTGGCACTGGGGCCCTGAAGGGTTCTCCTAAACAGAGGCTTTGACACAGCTCCAACGTGCATGTTTCCCATGTGTAGATGAGATTTGTTCTGATGGGTGAGTCAAGAAACAGCCATATGCTGGTATTGAAATCCAGGCCTCTGAGGAGAGATGCCTGGAAACCAAAGGCATGGATCCTATTAGTGCCTAGGGGCCTGTTCGTTCCTTTTTACCTCTGGGGACATCAGTCTACGGGTCTGAGTGCAGGTAGGTGCTCAGATGGGCTCAGATTGCCCCTGTTTGTCCTGGGAAGCCACAACTATTGGGATGGCCTCAGGGACTTTGGAGATTTATCCTCTTAGTAGGGTTGTGGCCATTGGAATGGGCACATACAATTCCCTTGGAAAGTGCAAGTACAGTCCTCAGGTTTGGCTACAGGGGCTTGAGCCTGTAGCGTGTGTACGCCAGACCTGTTTGGACAGTTGTCTGAAAACACAAACTCGGCTTATGTTTCAGGTCATAGGTATGGCAGGACTGATCTACAGACCATGAGGAGAACTCTTCGGGATATGAAAAAAGGGCGAGTGTGAGTCTCTTGCTCAAGTATTTGTCTCTGGATATCGTGTCACTCATGGTCGTGAAATTGCCAGGATGACTTCATGGGAAATGGACGAGTCTTACTCTCTGGGGTTCCGGCCCCGTCCAAAGAGTTTGGGGTCATTCTGGGGATGGAAGAAGTCCGTTTTTTTGTTGTTGTTGATTTGTTTCCTTTTGTGTTTCAACCTCAGATGTCCCACCTAATGAGGGATTCCAGAGTAGAGCCCTGGGGAGGGGCGACTGGACAACCAGAAATCTGGTAAAAATTGGGGCCTAGGGACATGTCAAGCCCATTATGACATCTGATGATCCAGCCACTGAGAGGAATTCCTAGAGGACAGGACCCACGCTGAGGTCACAATGTGTGTTTATGCTCTCGTCGCACTCAAGAGTGGGCGGGGCCTCATTGTGAATACTTTTTTCTCCTACACTGAACGTTGGACAACATGCCAACCACAAGGTTTCTTGCCATGGGTCAGGAAGAGTTATGATTTCTGCATCACAGTCACCCGTGGGCAGTGATTGGAGATAAGGTCTAGGTTCTGAAGACAGAAAACTGAGGTAGGGAAGAGATGATGACATAAGGCCATGGCGGGTCTGATGTGCTCAGTGTGCGGTCAGCTGTCTGGGAGTTGGTCAAAAGGTCTGGGCTCCGGTTGTGTCAGACAGTGCATTAGTGCCCAGGTTAGACTATATAATTTGGGTAGAGGCGAGTGCTGTGTAGGTTTATCCTCATTTAAGCTGCCTGGGCAGCTCATTAGGCAATATATTTTTTCTAGAGGGCAGGCAGAGTGCTTCATTGTCGGTCCGGAATTGCCAAACTTGAGGGCTTCGGGGCCAGGAGAGTGAGGAAGGAAGTCTGAGAACACAAGCTAGACTTCGGATTCAGGGTGAGGGCACGGCAGGTACCCCCTGCAGATTTGAACCAATATCTCATGCATCTAAAGTCAGGGCGAGGATCAGACGTTGGCTCAGTTTGGAGTTTCTGTGCATGACGGCACCTTCATGAAGGGAGCGGAATCTCGAGGCCATGGAGGTTTTCCACGTTGGGAGATGTGGGATGCCCCCTTCAAGGATTCCTTCTGCGGGACAATTGAGACCTGTTGGACAGCTCCAGGACATCCCATATGGAATGAAACCAGAGCACCGTTCGAGGATGGATGCCTGGGAAGTCCGCCACGGATTCCAATTGCCTCCTAGCAACGAGACAGTTTAGATCCAATGGACTGCGGGAGCAACCGGGGTGGCTGAGTTGAAATGGACTTTCCTGAGGATGGGTCGCAATGTGTGTTTGTGTCCATGAGAGCCTTGGAATGAGGCGGTGGCACCGGGACCCTGAAGTATTCTCCTAAGCTTTTGACACAGCTCCAATGCACATGTTTCCTTGTGGAGACGAGATTTGTTCTGATGCGTGCCTCAGGAAATCCCCTCTGCTGGTATTGGAATCCAGGCTTTTGAGGAGACATGCCTGTAAAGCAAAGCAATGGATCCGATAATGGCCTCGGGTCCTGTCTGGTTCAATCTTCTTCTCTGGGGACATCCATCTATGGTATGAGTGGAGGTAGATGCTCAGCTGGTATCAACCGCCCTTTTTTGTCCCGGGCGACCTGCACGATTGGGATGGCCTCAGGGACTTTGGATGGTTCTCCTAATTTGTGCGATTTTTGACAATGGAATGGGCAGAATTCCCATGGAATGGGTAGGCGCAGTCCTAATGTGTGACTCCAGGGTCCCCAGCCTGGAGGGAGTGTGGCCCAGGACTTTGAGGACAGAAGTCTGAAAACACAAACTCAGCTTAGGTTTGGGGCCGTAGGTATGGCACGCCCGATCTACAAACCATGAGAAGAACTCTTCAGGATCTGAAGAATGAGCGAGTCTGAGGCGCTTGCTCAGGCTTTTGTCTCTGGATTTTGTATCAGCGATGGCCGTGGAATGTTGGGGAGGCATCATGGGCCATGGACGCATCTTCCTCTCTGTGGATTTGGCGCGATCCCAATTGTTTTTCGTCAATCTGTGGGATGGGAGGACTCCTTTCAGGTTTGTAAACTCAGGTATCCCACCAAAAGAGGAATTCCAAAGCAGAGCCCTGGGGAAGAGTGAAGGGACAACCCGAACTATGGTTAAAAATTGGGGCCTAGGGGCATGGCAAGCCCAATATGCTGTCTCTTCATCCAGCCACTGAGAGGCCTTACCTGAGGACTGGGCTCAGGCTGAGGGTCACAATGTGTGTTTGTGACCAATGTGGCCCGCAAGCATGGGCTGGGCTTCATGGGCCACACTGGTTCCAACTACACTGAACGTTGGACAACCTTCCAAACACAAGGTTTCTTGCCATGGGGAAAGAGCTCTGATTTCTGCATCATTTTCAAACCAGGGCAGTGATTGGAGATCAGGTCTAGGTTCTGAAGCCTGGAAACCGAGGTTGAGAAGAGATGACGACCTAAGGCCATGGCGGGTCCGATGTGCTAAGTGTGCGGCCAGCTGTCTGGGTGGGGCCAGGAGGTCCAGGCTCAGGCCGGGTCAGAAAGTGCAATAGGGCCCAGGTCAGTCTATATATTTGGGGTACAGCCGAATGGCGTGCAGGTTGATCCTCATTTGGGGTTTCTGGGTAGCCCCAGAGGGCAATGTTTTTCTTCTGAAGGGCAGGCAGAGTGCGGCATTGTAGTTTTGGATTGCCAAACAGGAGGGCTTGTGGGCCAGTAGTCTGAGGACGGAAGTCTGAGAACCCAAACTAGGCCAAGGTTTCTGGGTGATGATATGGCAGGCACAATCTACAGACCTCAATCGAGATCTCGTGCACCTGAAGTCAGAGCAAGGATCAGACGATCGCTCAGGTTGGACTTTCTGTCCCTGATGGCCCCTTCTTGAAGGGGGGGTGGATCACGAGGCCATGGGGGTTTTCCCACGTTGGGAGTTGTGAGAAGCTCCAAACTGCAACGATTCTTCTGCAGGACAATTGAGACCTGTTGGTTGGCTCCAGGCCAACGATTCCGAGCAGGGTTCAAAGGATGGATGGCTGGGTAGCCCACCTCGCATTCCAATTGTCTCCAAGCAACAAGAAAGGTTAGATCTGCTGGATGAGGGGGGAGCAACCGAGGAGGCTGAGTTGAAATGGACTCTCCTGTGGATGTGTCCTAATATGTTTTTGTGTCTATGGAGACCTTGGAATGAAGCGGTGGCACTGGGGCCCTGAAGGGTTCTCCTAAACAGAGGCTTTGACACAGCTCCAACGTGCATGTTTCCCATGTGTAGATGAGATTTGTTCTGATGGGTGAGTCAAGAAACAGCCATATGCTGGTATTGAAATCCAGGCCTCTGAGGAGAGATGCCTGGAAACCAAAGGCATGGATCCTATTAGTGCCTAGGGGCCTGTTCGTTCCTTTTTACCTCTGGGGACATCAGTCTACGGGTCTGAGTGCAGGTAGGTGCTCAGATGGGCTCAGATTGCCCCTGTTTGTCCTGGGAAGCCACAACTATTGGGATGGCCTCAGGGACTTTGGAGATTTATCCTCTTAGTAGGGTTGTGGCCATTGGAATGGGCACATACAATTCCCTTGGAAAGTGCAAGTACAGTCCTCAGGTTTGGCTACAGGGGCTTGAGCCTGTAGCGTGTGTACGCCAGACCTGTTTGGACAGTTGTCTGAAAACACAAACTCGGCTTATGTTTCAGGTCATAGGTATGGCAGGACTGATCTACAGACCATGAGGAGAACTCTTCGGGATATGAAAAAAGGGCGAGTGTGAGTCTCTTGCTCAAGTATTTGTCTCTGGATATCGTGTCACTCATGGTCGTGAAATTGCCAGGATGACTTCATGGGAAATGGACGAGTCTTACTCTCTGGGGATCCGTCCCCGTCCAAAGAGTTTGGGGTCATTCTGGGGATGGAAGAAGTCTGCTTTTTTTGTTGTTGTTGATTTGTTTCCTTTTGTGTTTCAACCTCAGATGTCCCACCTAATGAGGGATTCCAGAGTAGAGCCCTGGGGAGGAGCGACTGGACCACCAGAAATCTGGTAAAAATTGGGGCCTAGGGACATGTCAAGCCCATTATGACATCTAATGATCCAGCCACTGAGAGGAATTCCTAGAGGACAGGACCCACGCTGAGGTCACAATGTGTGTTTATGCTCTCGTCGCACTCAAGAATGGGCGGGGCCTCATTGTGAATACTTTTTTCTCCTACACTGAACGTTGGACAACATGCCAACCACAAGGTTTCTTGCCATGGGTCAGGAAGAGTTATGATTTCTGCATCACAGTCACCCGTGGGCAGTGATTGGAGATAAGGTCTAGGTTCTGAAGACTGAAAACTGAGGTAGGGAAGAGATGATGACATAAGGCCATGGCGGGTCTGATGTGCTCAGTGTGCGGTCAGCTGTCTGGGAGTTGGTCAAAAGGTCTGGGCTCCGGTTGTGTCAGACAGTGCATTAGTGCCCAGGTTAGACTATATAATTTGGGTAGAGGCGAGTGCTGTGTAGGTTTATCCTCATTTAAGCTGCCTGGGCAGCTCATTAGGCAATATATTTTTTCTAGAGGGCAGGCAGAGTGCTTCATTGTCGGTCCGGAATTGCCAAACTTGAGGGCTTCGGGGCCAGGAGAGTGAGGACGGAAGTCTGAGAACACAAGCTAGACTTCGGATTCAGGGTGAGGGCACGGCAGGTACCCCCTGCAGATTTGAACCAATATCTCATGCATCTAAAGTCAGGGCGAGGATCAGACGTTGGCTCAGTTTGGAGTTTCTGTGCATGACGGCCCCTTCATGAAGGGAGCGGAATCTCGAGGCCATGGAGGTTTTCCACGTTGGGAGATGTGGGATGCCCCATTCAAGGATTCCTTCTGCGGGACAATTGAGACCTGTTGGACAGCTCCAGGACATCCCATATGAAATGAAACCAGAGCACCGTTCGAGGATGGATGCCTGGGAAGTCCGCCTCGGATTCCAATTGCCTCCTAGCAACGAGACAGTTTAGATCCAATGGATCTGCGGGAGCAACCGGGGTGGCTGAGTTGAAATGGACTTTCCTGAGGATGGGTCGCAATGTCTGTTTGTGTCCATGAGAGCCTTGGAATGGGGTGGTGGCACCGGGACCCTGAAGTATTCTCCTAAGCTTTTGACACAGCTCCAATGCACATGTTTCCTCGTAGAGACGAGATTTATTCTGATGCGTGCCTCAGGAAATCCCCTCTGCTGGTATTGGAATCCAGGCTTTTGACGAGACATGCCTGTAAACCAAAGCAATGGATCCGATATTGGCCTCGGGTCCTGTCTGGTTCAATCTTCTTCTCTGGGGACATCCATCTATGGTATGAGTGGAGGTAGATGCTCAGCTGGTATCAACCGCCTTTTTTTGTCCCGGGCGACCTGCACGATTGGGATGGCCTCAGGGACTTTGGATGGTTCTCCTAATTTGTGCGATTTTTGACAATGGAATGGGCAGAATTCCCATGGAATGGGTAGGCGCAGTCCTAATGTGTGACTCCAGGGTCCCCAGCCTGGAGGGAGTGTGGCCCAGGACTTTGAGGACAGAAGTCTGAAAACACAAACTCAGCTTAGGTTTGGGGCCGTAGGTATGGCACGCCCGATCTACAAACCATGAGAAGAACTCTTCAGGATCTGAAGAATGAGCGAGTCTGAGGCGCTTCCTCAGGCTTTTGTCTCTGGATTTTGTATCAGCAATGGCCGTGGAATGTTGGGGGGGCATCATGGGCCATGGACGAATCTTCCTCTCTGTGGATTTGGCGCGATCCCAATTGTTTTTCGTCAATCTGTGGGATGGGAGGACTCCTTTCAGGTTTGTAAACTCAGGTATCCCGCCAAAAGAGGAATTCCAAAGCAGAGCCCTGGGGAAGAGTGAAGGGACAACCCGAACTATGGTTAAAAATTGGGGCCTAGGGGCATGGCAAGCCCAATATGCTGTCTCTTCATCCAGCCACTGAGAGGCCTTACCTGAGGACTGGGCTCAGGCTGAGGGTCACAATGTGTGTTTGTGACCAATGTGGTCCGCAAGCATGGGCTGGGCTTCATGGGCCACACTGGTTCCAACTACACTGAACGTTGGACAACCTTCCAAACACAAGGTTTCTTGCCATGGGGAAAGAGCTCTGATTTCTGCATCATTTTCAAACCAGGGCAGTGATTGGAGATCAGGTCTAGGTTCTGAAGCCTGGAAACCGAGGTTGAGAAGAGATGACGACCTAAGGCCATGGCGGGTCCGATGTGCTAAGTGTGCGGCCAGCTGTCTGGGTGGGGCCAGGAGGTCCAGGCTCAGGCCGGGTCAGAAAGTGCAATAGGGCCCAGGTCAGTCTATATATTTGGGGTACAGCCGAATGGGGTGCAGGTTGATCCTCATTTGTTGTTTCTGGGTAGCCCCAGAGGGCAATGTTTTTCTTCTGAAGGGCAGGCAGAGTGCGGCATTGTAGTTCTGGATTGCCAAACAGGAGGGCTTGTGGGCCAGTAGTCTGAGGACGGAAGTCTGAGAACCCAAACTAGGCCAAGATTTCTGTGTGAGGATATGGCAGGCACAATCTACAGACCTCAATCGAGATCTTGTGCACCTGAAGTCAGAGCAAGGATCAGACGATCGCTCAGGTTGGACTTTCTGTCCCTGATGGCCCCTTCTTGAAGGGGGGCTGGATCACGAGACCATGGGGGTTTTCCCACGTTGGGAGTTGTGAGAAGCTCCAAACTGCAAAGATTCTTCTGCAGGACAATTGAGACCTGTTGGTTGGCTCCAGGCCAACGATTCCGAGCAGGGTTCAAAGGATGGATGGCTGGGTAGCCCACCTCGCATTCCAATTGTCTCCAAGCAACAAGAAAGGTTAGATCTGCTGGATGAGGGGGGAGCAACCGAGGAGGCTGAGTTGAAATGGACTCTCCTGTGGATGTGTCCTAATATGTTTTTGTGTCTATGGAGACCTTGGAATGAAGTGGTGGCACTGGGGCCCTGAAGGGTTCTCCAAAACAGAGGCTTTGACACAGCTCCAACGTGCATGTTTCCCATGTGTAGATGAGATTTGTTCTGATGGGTGAGTCAAGAAACAGCCATATGCTGGTATTGAAATCCAGGCCTCTGAGGAGAGATGCCTGGAAACCAAAGGCATGGATCCTATTAGTGCCTAGGGGCCTGTTCGTTCCTTTTTACCTCTGGGGACATCAGTCTACGGGTCTGAGTGCAGGTAGGTGCTCAGATGGGCTCAGATTGCCCCTGTTTGTCCTGGGAAGCCACAACTATTGGGATGGCCTCAGGGACTTTGGAGATTTATCCTATTAGTAGGGTTGTGGCCATTGGACTGGGCACATACTATTCCCTTGGAACGTGCAAGTACAGTCCTCAGGTTTGGCTACAGGGGCTTGAGCCTGTAGCGTGTGTACGCCAGACCTGTTTGGACAGTTTTCTGAAAACACAAACTCGGCTTATGTTTCAGGTCATAGGTATGGCAGGACTGATCTACAGACCATGAGGAGAACTCTTCGGGATATGAAAAAATGGCGAGTGTGAGTCTCTTGCTCAAGTATTTGTCTCTGGATATCGTGTCGCTCATGGTCGTGAAATTGCCAGGATGACTACATGGGAAATAGACGAGTCTTACTCTCTGGGATTCCGGTCCCGTCCAAAGAGTTTGGGGTCATTCTGAGGATGGAAGAAGTCCGTTTTTTTGTTGTTGTTGATTTGTTTCCTTTTGTGTTTCAACCTCAGATGTCCCACCTAATGAGGGATTCCAGGGTAGAGCCCTGGGGAGGGGCGACTGGGCAACCAGAAATCTGGTAAAAATTGGGGCCTAGGGACATGTCAAGCCCATTATGACATCTAATGATCCAGCCACTGAGAGGAATTCCTAGAGGACAGGACCCACGCTGAGGTCACAATGTGTGTTTATGCTCTCGTCGCACTCAAGAATGGGCGGGGCCTCATTGTGAATACTTTTTTCTCCTACACTGAACGTTGGACAACATGCCAACCACAAGGTTTCTTGCCATGGGTCAGGAAGAGTTATGATTTCTGCATCACAGTCACCCGTGGGCAGTGATTGGAGATAAGGTCTAGGTTCTGAAGACTGAAAACTGAGGTAGGGAAGAGATGATGACATAAGGCCATGGCGGGTCTGATGTGCTCAGTGTGCGGTCAGCTGTCTGGGAGTTGGTCAAAAGGTCTGGGCTCCGGTTGTGTCAGACAGTGCATTAGTGCCCAGGTTAGACTATATAATTTGGGTAGAGGCGAGTGCTGTGTAGGTTTATCCTCATTTAAGCTGCCTGGGCAGCTCATTAGGCAATATATTTTTTCTAGAGGGCAGGCAGAGTGCTTCATTGTCGGTCCGGAATTGCCAAACTTGAGGGCTTCGGGGCCAGGAGAGTGAGGAAGGAAGTCTGAGAACACAAGCTAGACTTCGGATTCAGGGTGAGGGCACGGCAGGTACCCCCTGCAGATTTGAACCAATATCTCATGCATCTAAAGTCAGGGCGAGGATCAGACGTTGGCTCAGTTTGGAGTTTCTGTGCATGACGGCCCCTTCATGAAGGAAGCGGAATCTTGAGGCCATGGAGGTTTTCCACGTTGGGAGATGTGGGATGCCCCATTCAAGGATTCCTTCTGCGGGACAATTGAGACCTGTTGGACAGCTCCAGGACATCCCATATGGAATGAAACCAGAGCACCGTTCGAGGATGGATGCCTGGGAAGTCCGCCACGGATTCCAATTGCCTCCTAGCAACGAGACAGTTTAGATCCAATGGATCTGCGGGAGCAACCGGGGTGGCTGAGTTGAAATGGACTTTCCTGAGGATGGGTCGCAATGTGTGTTTGTGTCCATGAGAGCCTTGGAATGAGGCGGTGGCACCGGGACCCTGAAGTATTCTCCTAAGCTTTTGACACAGCTCCAATGCACATGTTTCCTTGTGGAGACGAGATTTGTTCTGATGCGTGCCTCAGGAAATCCCCTCTGCTGGTATTGGAATCCAGGCTTTTGAGGAGACATGCCTGTAAAGCAAAGCAATGGATCCGATAATGGCCTCGGGTCCTGTCTGGTTCAATCTTCTTCTCTGGGGACATCCATCTATGGTATGAGTGGAGGTAGATGCTCAGCTGGTATCAACCGCCCTTTTTTGTCCCGGGCGACCTGCACGATTGGGATGGCCTCAGGGACTTTGGATGGTTCTCCTAATTTGTGCGATTTTTGACAATGGAATGGGCAGAATTCCCATGGAATGGGTAGGCGCAGTCCTAATGTGTGACTCCAGGGTCCCCAGCCTGGAGGGAGTGTGGCCCAGGACTTTGAGGACAGAAGTCTGAAAACACAAACTCAGCTTAGGTTTGGGGCCGTAGGTATGGCACGCCCGATCTACAAACCATGAGAAGAACTCTTCAGGATCTGAAGAATGAGCGAGTCTGAGGCGCTTGCTCAGGCTTTTGTCTCTGGATTTTGTATCAGCGATGGCCGTGGAATGTTGGGGAGGCATCATGGGCCATGGACGCATCTTCCTCTCTGTGGATTTGGCGCGATCCCAATTGTTTTTCGTCAATCTGTGGGATGGGAGGACTCCTTTCAGGTTTGTAAACTCAGGTATCCCACCAAAAGAGGAATTCCAAAGCAGAGCCCTGGGGAAGAGTGAAGGGACAACCCGAACTATGGTTAAAAATTGGGGCCTAGGGGCATGGCAAGCCCAATATGCTGTCTCTTCATCCAGCCACTGAGAGGCCTTACCTGAGGACTGGGCTCAGGCTGAGGGTCACAATGTGTGTTTGTGACCAATGTGGCCCGCAAGCATGGGCTGGGCTTCATGGGCCACACTGGTTCCAACTACACTGAACGTTGGACAACCTTCCAAACACAAGGTTTCTTGCCATGGGGAAAGAGCTCTGATTTCTGCATCATTTTCAAACCAGGGCAGTGATTGGAGATCAGGTCTAGGTTCTGAAGCCTGGAAACCGAGGTTGAGAAGAGATGACGACCGAAGGCCATGGCGGGTCCGATGTGCTAAGTGTGCGGCCAGCTGTCTGGGTGGGGCCAGGAGGTCCAGGCTCAGGCCGGGTCAGAAAGTGCAATAGGGCCCAGGTCAGTCTATATATTTGGGGTACAGCCGAATGGCGTGCAGGTTGATCCTCATTTGGGGTTTCTGGGTAGCCCCAGAGGGCAATGTTTTTCTTCTGAAGGGCAGGCAGAGTGCGGCATTGTAGTTCTGGATTGCCAAACAGGAGGGCTTGTGGGCCAGTAGTCTGAGGACGGAAGTCTGAGAACCCAAACTAGGCCAAGGTTTCTGGGTGAGGATATGGCAGGCACAATCTACAGACCTCAATCGAGATCTCGTGCACCTGAAGTCAGAGCAAGGATCAGACGATCGCTCAGGTTGGACTTTCTGTCCCTGATGGCCCCTTCTTGAAGGGGGGGTGGATCACGAGGCCATGGGGGTTTTCCCACGTTGGGAGTTGTGAGAAGCTCCAAACTGCAACGATTCTTCTGCAGGACAATTGAGACCTGTTGGTTGGCTCCAGGCCAACGATTCCGAGCAGGGTTCAAAGGATGGATGGCTGGGTAGCCCACCTCGCATTCCAATTGTCTCCAAGCAACAAGAAAGGATAGATCTGCTGGATGAGGGGGGAGCAACCGAGGAGGCTGAGTTGAAATGGACTCTCCTGTGGATGTGTCCTAATATGTTTTTGTGTTAATGGAGACCTTGGAATGAAGCGGTGGCACTGGGGCCCTGAAGGGTTCTCCTAAACAGAGGCTTTGACACAGCTCCAACGTGCATGTTTCCCATGTGTAGATGAGATTTGTTCTGATGGGTGAGTCAAGAAACAGCCATATGCTGGTATTGAAATCCAGGCCTCTGAGGAGAGATGCCTGGAAACCAAAGGCATGGATCCTATTAGTGCCTAGGGGCCTGTTCGTTCCTTTTTACCTCTGGGGACATCAGTCTACGGGTCTGAGTGCAGGTAGGTGCTCAGATGGGCTCAGATTGCCCCTGTTTGTCCTGGGAAGCCACAACTATTGGGATGGCCTCAGGGACTTTGGAGATTTATCCTATTAGTAGGGTTGTGGCCATTGGAATGGGCACATACAATTCCCTTGGAAAGTGCAAGTACAGTCCTCAGGTTTGGCTACAGGGGCTTGAGCCTGTAGCGTGTGTACGCCAGACCTGTTTGGACAGTTGTCTGAAAACACAAACTCGGCTTATGTTTCAGGTCATAGGTATGGCAGGACTGATCTACAGACCATGAGGAGAACTCTTCGGGATATGAAAAAAGGGCGAGTGTGAGTCTCTTGCTCAAGTATTTGTCTCTGGATATCGTGTCACTCATGGTCGTGAAATTGCCAGGATGACTTCATGGGAAATGGACGAGTCTTACTCTCTGGGGATCCGTCCCCGTCCAAAGAGTTTGGGGTCATTCTGGGGATGGAAGAAGTCTGTTTTTTTTGTTGTTGTTGATTTGTTTCCTTTTGTGTTTCAACCTCAGATGTCCCACCTAATGAGGGATTCCAGAGTAGAGCCCTGGGGAGGAGCGACTGGACCACCAGAAATCTGGTAAAAATTGGGGCCTAGGGACATGTCAAGCCCATTATGACATCTAATGATCCAGCCACTGAGAGGAATTCCTAGAGGACAGGACCCACGCTGAGGTCACAATGTGTGTTTATGCTCTCGTCGCACTCAAGAATGGGCGGGGCCTCATTGTGAATACTTTTTTCTCCTACACTGAACGTTGGACAACATGCCAACCACAAGGTTTCTTGCCATGGGTCAGGAAGAGTTATGATTTCTGCATCACAGTCACCCGTGGGCAGTGATTGGAGATAAGGTCTAGGTTCTGAAGACTGAAAACTGAGGTAGGGAAGAGATGATGACATAAGGCCATGGCGGGTCTGATGTGCTCAGTGTGCGGTCAGCTGTCTGGGAGTTGGTCAAAAGGTCTGGGCTCCGGTTGTGTCAGACAGTGCATTAGTGCCCAGGTTAGACTATATAATTTGGGTAGAGGCGAGTGCTGTGTAGGTTTATCCTCATTTAAGCTGCCTGGGCAGCTCATTAGGCAATATATTTTTTCTAGAGGGCAGGCAGAGTGCTTCATTGTCGGTCCGGAATTGCCAAACTTGAGGGCTTCGGGGCCAGGAGAGTGAGGACGGAAGTCTGAGAACACAAGCTAGACTTCGGATTCAGGGTGAGGGCACGGCAGGTACCCCCTGCAGATTTGAACCAATATCTCATGCATCTAAAGTCAGGGCGAGGATCAGACGTTGGCTCAGTTTGGAGTTTCTGTGCATGACGGCACCTTCATGAAGGGAGCGGAATCTCGAGGCCATGGAGGTTTTCCACGTTGGGAGATGTGGGATGCCCCCTTCAAGGATTCCTTCTGCGGGACAATTGAGACCTGTTGGACAGCTCCAGGACATCCCATATGGAATGAAACCAGAGCACCGTTCGAGGATGGATGCCTGGGAAGTCCGCCACGGATTCCAATTGCCTCCTAGCAACGAGACAGTTTAGATCCAATGGACTGCGGGAGCAACCGGGGTGGCTGAGTTGAAATGGACTTTCCTGAGGATGGGTCGCAATGTGTGTTTGTGTCCATGAGAGCCTTGGAATGAGGCGGTGGCACCGGGACCCTGAAGTATTCTCCTAAGCTTTTGACACAGCTCCAATGCACATGTTTCCTTGTGGAGACGAGATTTGTTCTGATGCGTGCCTCAGGAAATCCCCTCTGCTGGTATTGGAATCCAGGCTTTTGAGGAGACATGCCTGTAAAGCAAAGCAATGGATCCGATAATGGCCTCGGGTCCTGTCTGGTTCAATCTTCTTCTCTGGGGACATCCATCTATGGTATGAGTGGAGGTAGATGCTCAGCTGGTATCAACCGCCCTTTTTTGTCCCGGGCGACCTGCACGATTGGGATGGCCTCAGGGACTTTGGATGGTTCTCCTAATTTGTGCGATTTTTGACAATGGAATGGGCAGAATTCCCATGGAATGGGTAGGCGCAGTCCTAATGTGTGACTCCAGGGTCCCCAGCCTGGAGGGAGTGTGGCCCAGGACTTTGAGGACAGAAGTCTGAAAACACAAACTCAGCTTAGGTTTGGGGCCGTAGGTATGGCACGCCCGATCTACAAACCATGAGAAGAACTCTTCAGGATCTGAAGAATGAGCGAGTCTGAGGCGCTTGCTCAGGCTTTTGTCTCTGGATTTTGTATCAGCGATGGCCGTGGAATGTTGGGGAGGCATCATGGGCCATGGACGCATCTTCCTCTCTGTGGATTTGGCGCGATCCCAATTGTTTTTCGTCAATCTGTGGGATGGGAGGACTCCTTTCAGGTTTGTAAACTCAGGTATCCCACCAAAAGAGGAATTCCAAAGCAGAGCCCTGGGGAAGAGTGAAGGGACAACCCGAACTATGGTTAAAAATTGGGGCCTAGGGGCATGGCAAGCCCAATATGCTGTCTCTTCATCCAGCCACTGAGAGGCCTTACCTGAGGACTGGGCTCAGGCTGAGGGTCACAATGTGTGTTTGTGACCAATGTGGCCCGCAAGCATGGGCTGGGCTTCATGGGCCACACTGGTTCCAACTACACTGAACGTTGGACAACCTTCCAAACACAAGGTTTCTTGCCATGGGGAAAGAGCTCTGATTTCTGCATCATTTTCAAACCAGGGCAGTGATTGGAGATCAGGTCTAGGTTCTGAAGCCTGGAAACCGAGGTTGAGAAGAGATGACGACCTAAGGCCATGGCGGGTCCGATGTGCTAAGTGTGCGGCCAGCTGTCTGGGTGGGGCCAGGAGGTCCAGGCTCAGGCCGGGTCAGAAAGTGCAATAGGGCCCAGGTCAGTCTATATATTTGGGGTACAGCCGAATGGCGTGCAGGTTGATCCTCATTTGGGGTTTCTGGGTAGCCCCAGAGGGCAATGTTTTTCTTCTGAAGGGCAGGCAGAGTGCGGCATTGTAGTTTTGGATTGCCAAACAGGAGGGCTTGTGGGCCAGTAGTCTGAGGACGGAAGTCTGAGAACCCAAACTAGGCCAAGGTTTCTGGGTGATGATATGGCAGGCACAATCTACAGACCTCAATCGAGATCTCGTGCACCTGAAGTCAGAGCAAGGATCAGACGATCGCTCAGGTTGGACTTTCTGTCCCTGATGGCCCCTTCTTGAAGGGGGGGTGGATCACGAGGCCATGGGGGTTTTCCCACGTTGGGAGTTGTGAGAAGCTCCAAACTGCAACGATTCTTCTGCAGGACAATTGAGACCTGTTGGTTGGCTCCAGGCCAACGATTCCGAGCAGGGTTCAAAGGATGGATGGCTGGGTAGCCCACCTCGCATTCCAATTGTCTCCAAGCAACAAGAAAGGTTAGATCTGCTGGATGAGGGGGGAGCAACCGAGGAGGCTGAGTTGAAATGGACTCTCCTGTGGATGTGTCCTAATATGTTTTTGTGTCTATGGAGACCTTGGAATGAAGCGGTGGCACTGGGGCCCTGAAGGGTTCTCCTAAACAGAGGCTTTGACACAGCTCCAACGTGCATGTTTCCCATGTGTAGATGAGATTTGTTCTGATGGGTGAGTCAAGAAACAGCCATATGCTGGTATTGAAATCCAGGCCTCTGAGGAGAGATGCCTGGAAACCAAAGGCATGGATCCTATTAGTGCCTAGGGGCCTGTTCGTTCCTTTTTACCTCTGGGGACATCAGTCTACGGGTCTGAGTGCAGGTAGGTGCTCAGATGGGCTCAGATTGCCCCTGTTTGTCCTGGGAAGCCACAACTATTGGGATGGCCTCAGGGACTTTGGAGATTTATCCTCTTAGTAGGGTTGTGGCCATTGGAATGGGCACATACAATTCCCTTGGAAAGTGCAAGTACAGTCCTCAGGTTTGGCTACAGGGGCTTGAGCCTGTAGCGTGTGTACGCCAGACCTGTTTGGACAGTTGTCTGAAAACACAAACTCGGCTTATGTTTCAGGTCATAGGTATGGCAGGACTGATCTACAGACCATGAGGAGAACTCTTCGGGATATGAAAAAAGGGCGAGTGTGAGTCTCTTGCTCAAGTATTTGTCTCTGGATATCGTGTCACTCATGGTCGTGAAATTGCCAGGATGACTTCATGGGAAATGGACGAGTCTTACTCTCTGGGGATCCGTCCCCGTCCAAAGAGTTTGGGGTCATTCTGGGGATGGAAGAAGTCTGCTTTTTTTGTTGTTGTTGATTTGTTTCCTTTTGTGTTTCAACCTCAGATGTCCCACCTAATGAGGGATTCCAGAGTAGAGCCCTGGGGAGGAGCGACTGGACCACCAGAAATCTGGTAAAAATTGGGGCCTAGGGACATGTCAAGCCCATTATGACATCTAATGATCCAGCCACTGAGAGGAATTCCTAGAGGACAGGACCCACGCTGAGGTCACAATGTGTGTTTATGCTCTCGTCGCACTCAAGAATGGGCGGGGCCTCATTGTGAATACTTTTTTCTCCTACACTGAACGTTGGACAACATGCCAACCACAAGGTTTCTTGCCATGGGTCAGGAAGAGTTATGATTTCTGCATCACAGTCACCCGTGGGCAGTGATTGGAGATAAGGTCTAGGTTCTGAAGACTGAAAACTGAGGTAGGGAAGAGATGATGACATAAGGCCATGGCGGGTCTGATGTGCTCAGTGTGCGGTCAGCTGTCTGGGAGTTGGTCAAAAGGTCTGGGCTCCGGTTGTGTCAGACAGTGCATTAGTGCCCAGGTTAGACTATATAATTTGGGTAGAGGCGAGTGCTGTGTAGGTTTATCCTCATTTAAGCTGCCTGGGCAGCTCATTAGGCAATATATTTTTTCTAGAGGGCAGGCAGAGTGCTTCATTGTCGGTCCGGAATTGCCAAACTTGAGGGCTTCGGGGCCAGGAGAGTGAGGACGGAAGTCTGAGAACACAAGCTAGACTTCGGATTCAGGGTGAGGGCACGGCAGGTACCCCCTGCAGATTTGAACCAATATCTCATGCATCTAAAGTCAGGGCGAGGATCAGACGTTGGCTCAGTTTGGAGTTTCTGTGCATGACGGCCCCTTCATGAAGGGAGCGGAATCTCGAGGCCATGGAGGTTTTCCACGTTGGGAGATGTGGGATGCCCCATTCAAGGATTCCTTCTGCGGGACAATTGAGACCTGTTGGACAGCTCCAGGACATCCCATATGAAATGAAACCAGAGCACCGTTCGAGGATGGATGCCTGGGAAGTCCGCCTCGGATTCCAATTGCCTCCTAGCAACGAGACAGTTTAGATCCAATGGATCTGCGGGAGCAACCGGGGTGGCTGAGTTGAAATGGACTTTCCTGAGGATGGGTCGCAATGTCTGTTTGTGTCCATGAGAGCCTTGGAATGGGGTGGTGGCACCGGGACCCTGAAGTATTCTCCTAAGCTTTTGACACAGCTCCAATGCACATGTTTCCTCGTAGAGACGAGATTTATTCTGATGCGTGCCTCAGGAAATCCCCTCTGCTGGTATTGGAATCCAGGCTTTTGACGAGACATGCCTGTAAACCAAAGCAATGGATCCGATATTGGCCTCGGGTCCTGTCTGGTTCAATCTTCTTCTCTGGGGACATCCATCTATGGTATGAGTGGAGGTAGATGCTCAGCTGGTATCAACCGCCTTTTTTTGTCCCGGGCGACCTGCACGATTGGGATGGCCTCAGGGACTTTGGATGGTTCTCCTAATTTGTGCGATTTTTGACAATGGAATGGGCAGAATTCCCATGGAATGGGTAGGCGCAGTCCTAATGTGTGACTCCAGGGTCCCCAGCCTGGAGGGAGTGTGGCCCAGGACTTTGAGGACAGAAGTCTGAAAACACAAACTCAGCTTAGGTTTGGGGCCGTAGGTATGGCACGCCCGATCTACAAACCATGAGAAGAACTCTTCAGGATCTGAAGAATGAGCGAGTCTGAGGCGCTTCCTCAGGCTTTTGTCTCTGGATTTTGTATCAGCAATGGCCGTGGAATGTTGGGGGGGCATCATGGGCCATGGACGAATCTTCCTCTCTGTGGATTTGGCGCGATCCCAATTGTTTTTCGTCAATCTGTGGGATGGGAGGACTCCTTTCAGGTTTGTAAACTCAGGTATCCCGCCAAAAGAGGAATTCCAAAGCAGAGCCCTGGGGAAGAGTGAAGGGACAACCCGAACTATGGTTAAAAATTGGGGCCTAGGGGCATGGCAAGCCCAATATGCTGTCTCTTCATCCAGCCACTGAGAGGCCTTACCTGAGGACTGGGCTCAGGCTGAGGGTCACAATGTGTGTTTGTGACCAATGTGGTCCGCAAGCATGGGCTGGGCTTCATGGGCCACACTGGTTCCAACTACACTGAACGTTGGACAACCTTCCAAACACAAGGTTTCTTGCCATGGGGAAAGAGCTCTGATTTCTGCATCATTTTCAAACCAGGGCAGTGATTGGAGATCAGGTCTAGGTTCTGAAGCCTGGAAACCGAGGTTGAGAAGAGATGACGACCTAAGGCCATGGCGGGTCCGATGTGCTAAGTGTGCGGCCAGCTGTCTGGGTGGGGCCAGGAGGTCCAGGCTCAGGCCGGGTCAGAAAGTGCAATAGGGCCCAGGTCAGTCTATATATTTGGGGTACAGCCGAATGGGGTGCAGGTTGATCCTCATTTGTTGTTTCTGGGTAGCCCCAGAGGGCAATGTTTTTCTTCTGAAGGGCAGGCAGAGTGCGGCATTGTAGTTCTGGATTGCCAAACAGGAGGGCTTGTGGGCCAGTAGTCTGAGGACGGAAGTCTGAGAACCCAAACTAGGCCAAGATTTCTGTGTGAGGATATGGCAGGCACAATCTACAGACCTCAATCGAGATCTTGTGCACCTGAAGTCAGAGCAAGGATCAGACGATCGCTCAGGTTGGACTTTCTGTCCCTGATGGCCCCTTCTTGAAGGGGGGCTGGATCACGAGACCATGGGGGTTTTCCCACGTTGGGAGTTGTGAGAAGCTCCAAACTGCAAAGATTCTTCTGCAGGACAATTGAGACCTGTTGGTTGGCTCCAGGCCAACGATTCCGAGCAGGGTTCAAAGGATGGATGGCTGGGTAGCCCACCTCGCATTCCAATTGTCTCCAAGCAACAAGAAAGGTTAGATCTGCTGGATGAGGGGGGAGCAACCGAGGAGGCTGAGTTGAAATGGACTCTCCTGTGGATGTGTCCTAATATGTTTTTGTGTCTATGGAGACCTTGGAATGAAGTGGTGGCACTGGGGCCCTGAAGGGTTCTCCAAAACAGAGGCTTTGACACAGCTCCAACGTGCATGTTTCCCATGTGTAGATGAGATTTGTTCTGATGGGTGAGTCAAGAAACAGCCATATGCTGGTATTGAAATCCAGGCCTCTGAGGAGAGATGCCTGGAAACCAAAGGCATGGATCCTATTAGTGCCTAGGGGCCTGTTCGTTCCTTTTTACCTCTGGGGACATCAGTCTACGGGTCTGAGTGCAGGTAGGTGCTCAGATGGGCTCAGATTGCCCCTGTTTGTCCTGGGAAGCCACAACTATTGGGATGGCCTCAGGGACTTTGGAGATTTATCCTATTAGTAGGGTTGTGGCCATTGGACTGGGCACATACTATTCCCTTGGAACGTGCAAGTACAGTCCTCAGGTTTGGCTACAGGGGCTTGAGCCTGTAGCGTGTGTACGCCAGACCTGTTTGGACAGTTTTCTGAAAACACAAACTCGGCTTATGTTTCAGGTCATAGGTATGGCAGGACTGATCTACAGACCATGAGGAGAACTCTTCGGGATATGAAAAAATGGCGAGTGTGAGTCTCTTGCTCAAGTATTTGTCTCTGGATATCGTGTCGCTCATGGTCGTGAAATTGCCAGGATGACTACATGGGAAATAGACGAGTCTTACTCTCTGGGATTCCGGTCCCGTCCAAAGAGTTTGGGGTCATTCTGAGGATGGAAGAAGTCCGTTTTTTTGTTGTTGTTGATTTGTTTCCTTTTGTGTTTCAACCTCAGATGTCCCACCTAATGAGGGATTCCAGGGTAGAGCCCTGGGGAGGGGCGACTGGGCAACCAGAAATCTGGTAAAAATTGGGGCCTAGGGACATGTCAAGCCCATTATGACATCTAATGATCCAGCCACTGAGAGGAATTCCTAGAGGACAGGACCCACGCTGAGGTCACAATGTGTGTTTATGCTCTCGTCGCACTCAAGAATGGGCGGGGCCTCATTGTGAATACTTTTTTCTCCTACACTGAACGTTGGACAACATGCCAACCACAAGGTTTCTTGCCATGGGTCAGGAAGAGTTATGATTTCTGCATCACAGTCACCCGTGGGCAGTGATTGGAGATAAGGTCTAGGTTCTGAAGACTGAAAACTGAGGTAGGGAAGAGATGATGACATAAGGCCATGGCGGGTCTGATGTGCTCAGTGTGCGGTCAGCTGTCTGGGAGTTGGTCAAAAGGTCTGGGCTCCGGTTGTGTCAGACAGTGCATTAGTGCCCAGGTTAGACTATATAATTTGGGTAGAGGCGAGTGCTGTGTAGGTTTATCCTCATTTAAGCTGCCTGGGCAGCTCATTAGGCAATATATTTTTTCTAGAGGGCAGGCAGAGTGCTTCATTGTCGGTCCGGAATTGCCAAACTTGAGGGCTTCGGGGCCAGGAGAGTGAGGAAGGAAGTCTGAGAACACAAGCTAGACTTCGGATTCAGGGTGAGGGCACGGCAGGTACCCCCTGCAGATTTGAACCAATATCTCATGCATCTAAAGTCAGGGCGAGGATCAGACGTTGGCTCAGTTTGGAGTTTCTGTGCATGACGGCCCCTTCATGAAGGAAGCGGAATCTTGAGGCCATGGAGGTTTTCCACGTTGGGAGATGTGGGATGCCCCATTCAAGGATTCCTTCTGCGGGACAATTGAGACCTGTTGGACAGCTCCAGGACATCCCATATGGAATGAAACCAGAGCACCGTTCGAGGATGGATGCCTGGGAAGTCCGCCACGGATTCCAATTGCCTCCTAGCAACGAGACAGTTTAGATCCAATGGATCTGCGGGAGCAACCGGGGTGGCTGAGTTGAAATGGACTTTCCTGAGGATGGGTCGCAATGTGTGTTTGTGTCCATGAGAGCCTTGGAATGAGGCGGTGGCACCGGGACCCTGAAGTATTCTCCTAAGCTTTTGACACAGCTCCAATGCACATGTTTCCTTGTGGAGACGAGATTTGTTCTGATGCGTGCCTCAGGAAATCCCCTCTGCTGGTATTGGAATCCAGGCTTTTGAGGAGACATGCCTGTAAAGCAAAGCAATGGATCCGATAATGGCCTCGGGTCCTGTCTGGTTCAATCTTCTTCTCTGGGGACATCCATCTATGGTATGAGTGGAGGTAGATGCTCAGCTGGTATCAACCGCCCTTTTTTGTCCCGGGCGACCTGCACGATTGGGATGGCCTCAGGGACTTTGGATGGTTCTCCTAATTTGTGCGATTTTTGACAATGGAATGGGCAGAATTCCCATGGAATGGGTAGGCGCAGTCCTAATGTGTGACTCCAGGGTCCCCAGCCTGGAGGGAGTGTGGCCCAGGACTTTGAGGACAGAAGTCTGAAAACACAAACTCAGCTTAGGTTTGGGGCCGTAGGTATGGCACGCCCGATCTACAAACCATGAGAAGAACTCTTCAGGATCTGAAGAATGAGCGAGTCTGAGGCGCTTGCTCAGGCTTTTGTCTCTGGATTTTGTATCAGCGATGGCCGTGGAATGTTGGGGAGGCATCATGGGCCATGGACGCATCTTCCTCTCTGTGGATTTGGCGCGATCCCAATTGTTTTTCGTCAATCTGTGGGATGGGAGGACTCCTTTCAGGTTTGTAAACTCAGGTATCCCACCAAAAGAGGAATTCCAAAGCAGAGCCCTGGGGAAGAGTGAAGGGACAACCCGAACTATGGTTAAAAATTGGGGCCTAGGGGCATGGCAAGCCCAATATGCTGTCTCTTCATCCAGCCACTGAGAGGCCTTACCTGAGGACTGGGCTCAGGCTGAGGGTCACAATGTGTGTTTGTGACCAATGTGGCCCGCAAGCATGGGCTGGGCTTCATGGGCCACACTGGTTCCAACTACACTGAACGTTGGACAACCTTCCAAACACAAGGTTTCTTGCCATGGGGAAAGAGCTCTGATTTCTGCATCATTTTCAAACCAGGGCAGTGATTGGAGATCAGGTCTAGGTTCTGAAGCCTGGAAACCGAGGTTGAGAAGAGATGACGACCGAAGGCCATGGCGGGTCCGATGTGCTAAGTGTGCGGCCAGCTGTCTGGGTGGGGCCAGGAGGTCCAGGCTCAGGCCGGGTCAGAAAGTGCAATAGGGCCCAGGTCAGTCTATATATTTGGGGTACAGCCGAATGGCGTGCAGGTTGATCCTCATTTGGGGTTTCTGGGTAGCCCCAGAGGGCAATGTTTTTCTTCTGAAGGGCAGGCAGAGTGCGGCATTGTAGTTCTGGATTGCCAAACAGGAGGGCTTGTGGGCCAGTAGTCTGAGGACGGAAGTCTGAGAACCCAAACTAGGCCAAGGTTTCTGGGTGAGGATATGGCAGGCACAATCTACAGACCTCAATCGAGATCTCGTGCACCTGAAGTCAGAGCAAGGATCAGACGATCGCTCAGGTTGGACTTTCTGTCCCTGATGGCCCCTTCTTGAAGGGGGGGTGGATCACGAGGCCATGGGGGTTTTCCCACGTTGGGAGTTGTGAGAAGCTCCAAACTGCAACGATTCTTCTGCAGGACAATTGAGACCTGTTGGTTGGCTCCAGGCCAACGATTCCGAGCAGGGTTCAAAGGATGGATGGCTGGGTAGCCCACCTCGCATTCCAATTGTCTCCAAGCAACAAGAAAGGATAGATCTGCTGGATGAGGGGGGAGCAACCGAGGAGGCTGAGTTGAAATGGACTCTCCTGTGGATGTGTCCTAATATGTTTTTGTGTTAATGGAGACCTTGGAATGAAGCGGTGGCACTGGGGCCCTGAAGGGTTCTCCTAAACAGAGGCTTTGACACAGCTCCAACGTGCATGTTTCCCATGTGTAGATGAGATTTGTTCTGATGGGTGAGTCAAGAAACAGCCATATGCTGGTATTGAAATCCAGGCCTCTGAGGAGAGATGCCTGGAAACCAAAGGCATGGATCCTATTAGTGCCTAGGGGCCTGTTCGTTCCTTTTTACCTCTGGGGACATCAGTCTACGGGTCTGAGTGCAGGTAGGTGCTCAGATGGGCTCAGATTGCCCCTGTTTGTCCTGGGAAGCCACAACTATTGGGATGGCCTCAGGGACTTTGGAGATTTATCCTATTAGTAGGGTTGTGGCCATTGGAATGGGCACATACAATTCCCTTGGAAAGTGCAAGTACAGTCCTCAGGTTTGGCTACAGGGGCTTGAGCCTGTAGCGTGTGTACGCCAGACCTGTTTGGACAGTTGTCTGAAAACACAAACTCGGCTTATGTTTCAGGTCATAGGTATGGCAGGACTGATCTACAGACCATGAGGAGAACTCTTCGGGATATGAAAAAAGGGCGAGTGTGAGTCTCTTGCTCAAGTATTTGTCTCTGGATATCGTGTCACTCATGGTCGTGAAATTGCCAGGATGACTTCATGGGAAATGGACGAGTCTTACTCTCTGGGGATCCGTCCCCGTCCAAAGAGTTTGGGGTCATTCTGGGGATGGAAGAAGTCTGTTTTTTTTGTTGTTGTTGATTTGTTTCCTTTTGTGTTTCAACCTCAGATGTCCCACCTAATGAGGGATTCCAGAGTAGAGCCCTGGGGAGGAGCGACTGGACCACCAGAAATCTGGTAAAAATTGGGGCCTAGGGACATGTCAAGCCCATTATGACATCTAATGATCCAGCCACTGAGAGGAATTCCTAGAGGACAGGACCCACGCTGAGGTCACAATGTGTGTTTATGCTCTCGTCGCACTCAAGAATGGGCGGGGCCTCATTGTGAATACTTTTTTCTCCTACACTGAACGTTGGACAACATGCCAACCACAAGGTTTCTTGCCATGGGTCAGGAAGAGTTATGATTTCTGCATCACAGTCACCCGTGGGCAGTGATTGGAGATAAGGTCTAGGTTCTGAAGACTGAAAACTGAGGTAGGGAAGAGATGATGACATAAGGCCATGGCGGGTCTGATGTGCTCAGTGTGCGGTCAGCTGTCTGGGAGTTGGTCAAAAGGTCTGGGCTCCGGTTGTGTCAGACAGTGCATTAGTGCCCAGGTTAGACTATATAATTTGGGTAGAGGCGAGTGCTGTGTAGGTTTATCCTCATTTAAGCTGCCTGGGCAGCTCATTAGGCAATATATTTTTTCTAGAGGGCAGGCAGAGTGCTTCATTGTCGGTCCGGAATTGCCAAACTTGAGGGCTTCGGGGCCAGGAGAGTGAGGACGGAAGTCTGAGAACACAAGCTAGACTTCGGATTCAGGGTGAGGGCACGGCAGGTACCCCCTGCAGATTTGAACCAATATCTCATGCATCTAAAGTCAGGGCGAGGATCAGACGTTGGCTCAGTTTGGAGTTTCTGTGCATGACGGCCCCTTCATGAAGGGAGCGGAATCTCGAGGCCATGGAGGTTTTCCACGTTGGGAGATGTGGGATGCCCCATTCAAGGATTCCTTCTGCGGGACAATTGAGACCTGTTGGACAGCTCCAGGACATCCCATATGGAATGAAACCAGAGCACCGTTCGAGGATGGATGCCTGGGAAGTCCGCCTCGGATTCCAATTGCCTCCTAGCAACGAGACAGTTTAGATCCAATGGATCTGCGGGAGCAACCGGGGTGGCTGAGTTGAAATGGACTTTCCTGAGGATGGGTCGCAATGTCTGTTTGTGTCCATGAGAGCCTTGGAATGGGGTGGTGGCACCGGGACACTGAAGTATTCTCCTAAGCTTTTGACACAGCTCCAATGCACATGTTTCCTCGTAGAGACGAGATTTATTCTGATGCGTGCCTCAGGAAATCCCCTCTGCTGGTATTGGAATCCAGGCTTTTGACGAGACATGCCTGTAAACCAAAGCAATGGATCCGATATTGGCCTCGGGTCCTGTCTGGTTCAATCTTCTTCTCTGGGGACATCCATCTATGGTATGAGTGGAGGTAGATGCTCAGCTGGTATCAACCGCCTTTTTTTGTCCCGGGCGACCTGCACGATTGGGATTGCCTCAGGGAATTTGGATGGTTCTCCTAATTTGTGCGATTTTTGACAATGGAATGGGCAGAATTCCCATGGAATGGGTAGGCGCAGTCCTAATGTGTGACTCCAGAGGCCCCAGCCTGGAGGGAGTGTGGCCCAGGACTTTGAGGACAGAAGTCTGAAAACACAAACTCAGCTTAGGTTTGGGGCCGTAGGTATGGCACGCCCGATCTACAAACCATGAGAAGAACTCTTCAGGATCTGAAGAATGAGCGAGTCTGAGGCGCTTCCTCAGGCTTTTGTCTCTGGATTTTGTATCAGCAATGGCCGTGGAATGTTGGGGGGGCATCATGGGCCATGGACGAATCTTCCTCTCTGTGGATTTGGCGCGATCCCAATTGTTTTTCGTCAATCTGTGGGATGGGAGGACTCCTTTCAGGTTTGTAAACTCAGGTATCCCACCAAAAGAGGAATTCCAAAGCAGAGCCCTGGGGAAGAGTGAAGGGACAACCCGAACTATGGTTAAAAATTGGGGCCTAGGGGCATGGCAAGCCCAATATGCTGTCTCTTCATCCAGCCACTGAGAGGCCTTACCTGAGGACTGGGCTCAGGCTGAGGGTCACAATGTGTGTTTGTGACCAATGTGGTCCGCAAGCATGGGCTGGGCTTCATGGGCCACACTGGTTCCAACTACACTGAACGTTGGACAACCTTCCAAACACAAGGTTTCTTGCCATGGGGAAAGAGCTCTGATTTCTGCATCATTTTCAAACCAGGGCAGTGATTGGAGATCAGGTCTAGGTTCTGAAGCCTGGAAACCGAGGTTGAGAAGAGATGACGACCTAAGGCCATGGCGGGTCCGATGTGCTAAGTGTGCGGCCAGCTGTCTGGGTGGGGCCAGGAGGTCCAGGCTCAGGCCGGGTCAGAAAGTGCAATAGGGCCCAGGTCAGTCTATATATTTGGGGTACAGCCGAATGGGGTGCAGGTTGATCCTCATTTGTTGTTTCTGGGTAGCCCCAGAGGGCAATGTTTTTCTTCTGAAGGGCAGGCAGAGTGCGGCATTGTAGTTCTGGATTGCCAAACAGGAGGGCTTGTGGGCCAGTAGTCTGAGGACGGAAGTCTGAGAACCCAAACTAGGCCAAGATTTCTGGGTGAGGATATGGCAGGCACAATCTACAGACCTCAATCGAGATCTTGTGCACCTGAAGTCAGAGCAAGGATCAGACGATCGCTCAGGTTGGACTTTCTGTCCCTGATGGCCCCTTCTTGAAGGGGGGCTGGATCACGAGACCATGGGGGTTTTCCCACGTTGGGAGTTGTGAGAAGCTCCAAACTGCAAAGATTCTTCTGCAGGACAATTGAGACCTGTTGGTTGGCTCCAGGCCAACGATTCCGAGCAGGGTTCAAAGGATGGATGGCTGGGTAGCCCACCTCGCATTCCAATTGTCTCCAAGCAACAAGAAAGGTTAGATCTGCTGGATGAGGGGGGAGCAACCGAGGAGGCTGAGTTGAAATGGACTCTCCTGTGGATGTGTCCTAATATGTTTTTGTGTCTATGGAGACCTTGGAATGAAGTGGTGGCACTGGGGCCCTGAAGGGTTCTCCAAAACAGAGGCTTTGACACAGCTCCAACGTGCATGTTTCCCATGTGTAGATGAGATTTGTTCTGATGGGTGAGTCAAGAAACAGCCATATGCTGGTATTGAAATCCAGGCCTCTGAGGAGAGATGCCTGGAAACCAAAGGCATGGATCCTATTAGTGCCTAGGGGCCTGTTCGTTCCTTTTTACCTCTGGGGACATCAGTCTACGGGTCTGAGTGCAGGTAGGTGCTCAGATGGGCTCAGATTGCCCCTGTTTGTCCTGGGAAGCCACAACTATTGGGATGGCCTCAGGGACTTTGGAGATTTATCCTATTAGTAGGGTTGTGGCCATTGGACTGGGCACATACTATTCCCTTGGAACGTGCAAGTACAGTCCTCAGGTTTGGCTACAGGGGCTTGAGCCTGTAGCGTGTGTACGCTAGACCTGTTTGGACAGTTTTCTGAAAACACAAACTCGGCTTATGTTTCAGGTCATAGGTATGGCAGGACTGATCTACAGACCATGAGGAGAACTCTTCGGGATATGAAAAAATGGCGAGTGTGAGTCTCTTGCTCAAGTATTTGTCTCTGGATATCGTGTCGCTCATGGTCGTGAAATTGCCAGGATGACTTCATGGGAAATAGACGAGTCTTACTCTCTGGGATTCCGGTCCCGTCCAAAGAGTTTGGGGTCATTCTGAGGATGGAAGAAGTCCGTTTTTTTGTTGTTGTTGATTTGTTTCCTTTTGTGTTTCAACCTCAGATGTCCCACCTAATGAGGGATTCCAGGGTAGAGCCCTGGGGAGGGGCGACTGGGCAACCAGAAATCTGGTAAAAATTGGGGCCTAGGGACATGTCAAGCCCATTATGACATCTAATGATCCAGCCACTGAGAGGAATTCCTAGAGGACAGGACCCACGCTGAGGTCACAATGTGTGTTTATGCTCTCGTCGCACTCAAGAATGGGCGGGGCCTCATTGTGAATACTTTTTTCTCCTACACTGAACGTTGGACCACATGCCAACCACAAGGTTTCTTGCCATGGGTCAGGAAGAGTTATGATTTCTGCATCACAGTCACCCGTGGGCAGTGATTGGAGATAAGGTCTAGGTTCTGAAGACTGAAAACTGAGGTAGGGAAGAGATGATGACATAAGGCGGGTCTGATGTGCTCAGTGTGCGGTCAGCTGTCTGGGAGTTGGTCAAAAGGTCTGGGCTCCGGTTGTGTCAGACAGTGCATTAGTGCCCAGGTTAGACTATATAATTTGGGTAGAGGCGAGTGCTGTGTAGGTTTATCCTCATTTAAGCTGCCTGGGCAGCTCATTAGGCAATATATTTTTTCTAGAGGGCAGGCAGAGTGCTTCATTGTCGGTCCGGAATTGCCAAACTTGAGGGCTTCGGGGCCAGGAGAGTGAGGACGGAAGTCTGAGAACACAAGCTAGACTTCGGATTCAGGGTGAGGGCACGGCAGGTACCCCCTGCAGATTTGAACCAATATCTCATGCATCTAAAGTCAGGGCGAGGATCAGACGTTGGCTCAGTTTGGAGTTTCTGTGCATGACGGCCCCTTCATGAAGGGAGCGGAATCTCGAGGCCATGGAGGTTTTCCACGTTGGGAGATGTGGGATGCCCCCTTCAAGGATTCCTTCTGCGGGACAATTGAGAACTGTTGGACAGCTCCAGGACATCCCATATGGAATGAAACCAGAGCACCGTTCGAGGATGGATGCCTGGGAAGTCCGCCTCGGATTCCAATTGCCTCCTAGCAACGAGACAGTTTAGATCCAATGGATCTGCGGGAGCAACCGGGGTGGCTGAGTTGAAATGGACTTTCCTGAGGATGGGTCGCAATGTGTGTTTGTGTCCATGAGAGCCTTGGAATGGGGTGGTGGCACCGGGACCCTGAAGTATTCTCCTAAGCTTTTGACACAGCTCCAATGCACATGTTTCCTTGTGGAGACGAGATTTGTTCTGATGCGTGCCTCAGGAAATCCCCTCTGCTGGTATTGGAATCCAGGCTTTTGAGGAGACATGCCTTTAAACCAAAGCAATGGATCCGATAATGGCCTCGGGTCCTGTCTGGTTCAATCTTCTTCTCTGGGGACATCCATCTATGGTATGAGTGGAGGTAGATGCTCAGCTGGTATCAACCGCCCTTTTTTGTCCCGGGCGACCTGCACGATTGGGATGGCCTCAGGGACTTTGGATGGTTCTCCTAATTTGTGCGATTTTTGACAATGGAATGGGCAGAATTCCCATGGAATGGGTAGGCGCAGTCCTAATGTGTGACTCCAGGGGCCCCAGCCTGGAGGGTGTGTGGCCCAGGACTTTGAGGACAGAAGTCTGAAAACACAAACTCAGCTTAGGTTTGGGGCCGTAGGTATGGCACGCCCGATCTACAAACCATGAGAAGAACTCTTCAGGATCTGAAGAATGAGCGAGTCTGAGGCGCTTGTTCAGGCTTTGGTCTCTGGATTTTGTATCAGCGATGGCCGTGAAATGTTGGGGAGGCATCATGGGCCATGGACGAATCTTCCTCTCTGTGGATTTGGCGCGATCCCAATTGTTTTTCGTCAATCTGTGGGATGGGAGGACTCCTTTCAGGTTTGTAAACTCAGGTATCCCACCAAAAGAGGAATTCCAAAGCAGAGCCCTGGGGAAGAGTGAAGGGACAACCCGAACTATGGTTAAAAATTGGGGCCTAGGGGCATGGCAAGCCCAATATGCTGTCTCTTCATCCAGCCACTGAGAGGCCTTACCTGAGGACCGGGCTCAGGCTGAGGGTCACAATGTGTGTTTGTGACCAATGTGGTCCGCAAGCATGGGCTGGGCTTCATGGGCCACACTGGTTCCAACTACACTGAACGTTGGACAACCTTCCAAACACAAGGTTTCTTGCCATGGGGAAAGAGCTCTGATTTCTGCATCATTTTCAAACCAGGGCAGTGATTGGAGATCAGGTCTAGGTTCTGAAGCCTGGAAACCGAGGTTGAGAAGAGATGACGACCTAAGGCCATGGCGGGTCCGATGTGCTAAGTGTGCGGCCAGCTGTCTGGGTGGGGCCAGGAGGTCCAGGCTCAGGCCGGGTCAGAAAGTGCAATAGGGCCCAGGTCAGTCTATATATTTGGGGTACAGCCGAATGGCGTGCAGGTTGATCCTCATTTGGGGTTTCTGGGTAGCCCCAGAGGGCAATGTTTTTCTTCTGAAGGGCAGGCAGAGTGCGGCATTGTAGTTCTGGATTGCCAAACAGGAGGGCTTGTGGGCCAGTAGTCTGAGGACGGAAGTCTGAGAACCCAAACTAGGCCAAGGTTTCTGGGTGAGGATATGGCAGGCACAATCTACAGACCTCAATCGAGATCTCGTGCACCTGAAGTCAGAGCAAGGATCAGACGATCGCTCAGGTTGGACTTTCTGTCCCTGATGGCCCCTTCTTGAAGGGGGGGTGGATCACGAGGCCATGGGGGTTTTCCCACGTTGGGAGTTGTGAGAAGCTCCAAACTGCAAAGATTCTTCTGCAGGACAATTGAGACCTGTTGGTTGGCTCCAGGCCAACGATTCCGAGCAGGGTTCAAAGGATGGATGGCTGGGTAGCCCACCTCGCATTCCAATTGTCTCCAAGCAACAAGAAAGGTTAGATCTGCTGGATGAGGGGGGAGCAACCGAGGAGGCTGAGTTGAAATGGACTCTCCTGTGGATGTGTCCTAATATGTTTTTGTGTCTATGGAGACCTTGGATTGAAGCGGTGGCTCTGGGGCCCTGAAGGGTTCTCCTAAACAGAGGCTTTGACACAGCTCCAACGTGCATGTTTCCCATGTGTAGATGAGATTTGTTCTGATGGGTGAGTCAAGAAACAGCCATATGCTGGTGTTGAAATCCAGGCCTCTGAGGAGAGATGCCTGGAAACCAAAGCAATGGATCCTATTAGTGCCTAGGGGCCTGTTCGTTCCTTTTTACTTCTGGGGACATCAGTCTACAGGTCTGAGTGCAGGTAGGTGCTCAGATGGGCTCAGATTGCCCCTGTTTGTCCTGGGAAGCCACAACTATTGGGATGGCCTCAGGGACTTTGGAGATTTATCCTATTAGTAGGGTTGTGGCCATTGGACTGGGCACATACTATTCCCTTGGAAAAGGCAAGTACAGTCCTCAGGTTTGGCTACAGGGGCTTGAGCCTGTAGCGTGTGTACGCCACACCTGTTTGGACAGTTTTCTGAAAACACAAACTCGGCTTATGTTTCAGGTCATAGGTATGGCAGGACTTATCTACAGACCATGAGGAGAACTCTTCGGGATATGAAAAAATGGCGAGTGTGAGTCTCTTGCTCAAGTATTTGTCTCTGGATATCGTGTCGCTCATGGTCGTGAAATTGCCAGGATGACTTCATGGGAAATGGACGAGTCTTACTCTCTGGGATTCCGGCCTCATCGAAAGAGTTTGGGGTCATTCTGGGGATGGAAGAAGTCCGTTTTTTTGTTGTTGTTGATTTGTTTCCTTTTGTGTTTCAACTTCAGATGTCCCACCTAATGAAGGATTCCAGAGTAGAGCCCTGGGGAGGGGCAACTGTTCAACCAGAAATCTGGTAAAAATTGGGGCCTAGGGACATGTCAAGCCCATTATGACATCTAATGATCCAGCCACTGAGAGGAATTCCTAGAGGACAGGACCCACGCTGAGGTCACAATGTGTGTTTATGCTCTCGTCGCACTCAAGAATGGGCGGGGCCTCATTGTGAATACTTTTTTCTCCTACACTGAACGTTGGACCACATGCCAACCACAAGGTTTCTTGCCATGGGTCAGGAAGAGTTATGATTTCTGCATCACAGTCACCCGTGGGCAGTGATTGGAGATAAGGTCTAGGTTCTGAAGACTGAAAACTGAGGTAGGGAAGAGATGATGACATAAGGCCATGGCGGGTCTGATGTGCTCAGTGTGCGGTCATCTGTCTGGGAGTTGGTCAAAAGGTCTGGGCTCCGGTTGTGTCAGACAGTGCATTAGTGCCCAGGTTAGACTATATAATTTGGGTAGAGGCGAGTGCTGTGTAGGTTTATCCTCATTTAAGCTGCCTGGGCAGCTCATTAGGCAATATATTTTTTCTAGAGGGCAGGCAGAGTGCTTCATTGTCGGTCCGGAATTGCCAAACTTGAGGGCTTCGGGGCCAGGAGAGTGAGGACGGAAGTCTGAGAACACAAGCTAGACTTCGGATTCAGGGTGAGGGCACGGCAGGTACCCACTGCAGATTTGAACCAATATCTCATGCATCTAAAGTCAGGGCGAGGATCAGACGTTGGCTCAGTTTGGAGTTTCTGTGCATGACGGCCCCTTCATGAAGGGAGCGGAATCTCGAGGCCATGGAGGTTTTCCACGTTGGGAGATGTGGGATGCCCCCTTCAAGGATTCCTTCTGCGGGACAATTGAGAACTGTTGGACAGCTCCAGGACATCCCATATGGAATGAAACCAGAGCACCGTTCGAGGATGGATGCCTGGGAAGTCCGCCTCGGATTCCAATTGCCTCCTAGCAACGAGACAGTTTAGATCCAATGGATCTGCGGGAGCAACCGGGGTGGCTGAGTTGAAATGGACTTTCCTGAGGATGGGTCGCAATGTGTGTTTGTGTCCATGAGAGCCTTGGAATGGGGTGGTGGCACCGGGACCCTGAAGTATTCTCCTAAGCTTTTGACACAGCTCCAATGCACATGTTTCCTTGTGGAGACGAGATTTGTTCTGATGCGTGCCTCAGGAAATCCCCTCTGCTGGTATTGGAATCCAGGCTTTTGAGGAGACATGCCTTTAAACCAAAGCAATGGATCCGATAATGGCCTCGGGTCCTGTCTGGTTCAATCTTCTTCTCTGGGGACATCCATCTATGGTATGAGTGGAGGTAGATGCTCAGCTGGTATCAACCGCCCTTTTTTGTCCCGGGCGACCTGCACGATTGGGATGGCCTCAGGGACTTTGGATGGTTCTCCTAATTTGTGCGATTTTTGACAATGGAATGGGCAGAATTCCCATGGAATGGGTAGGCGCAGTCCTAATGTGTGACTCCAGGGGCCCCAGCCTGGAGGGTGTGTGGCCCAGGACTTTGAGGACAGAAGTCTGAAAACACAAACTCAGCTTAGGTTTGGGGCCGTAGGTATGGCACGCCCGATCTACAAACCATGAGAAGAACTCTTCAGGATCTGAAGAATGAGCGAGTCTGAGGCGCTTGTTCAGGCTTTGGTCTCTGGATTTTGTATCAGCGATGGCCGTGAAATGTTGGGGAGGCATCATGGGCCATGGACGAATCTTCCTCTCTGTGGATTTGGCGCGATCCCAATTGTTTTTCGTCAATCTGTGGGATGGGAGGACTCCTTTCAGGTTTGTAAACTCAGGTATCCCACCAAAAGAGGAATTCCAAAGCAGAGCCCTGGGGAAGAGTGAAGGGACAACCCGAACTATGGTTAAAAATTGGGGCCTAGGGGCATGGCAAGCCCAATATGCTGTCTCTTCATCCAGCCACTGAGAGGCCTTACCTGAGGACCGGGCTCAGGCTGAGGGTCACAATGTGTGTTTGTGACCAATGTGGTCCGCAAGCATGGGCTGGGCTTCATGGGCCACACTGGTTCCAACTACACTGAACGTTGGACAACCTTCCAAACACAAGGTTTCTTGCCATGGGGAAAGAGCTCTGATTTCTGCATCATTTTCAAACCAGGGCAGTGATTGGAGATCAGGTCTAGGTTCTGAAGCCTGGAAACCGAGGTTGAGAAGAGATGACGACCTAAGGCCATGGCGGGTCCGATGTGCTAAGTGTGCGGCCAGCTGTCTGGGTGGGGCCAGGAGGTCCAGGCTCAGGCCGGGTCAGAAAGTGCAATAGGGCCCAGGTCAGTCTATATATTTGGGGTACAGCCGAATGGCGTGCAGGTTGATCCTCATTTGGGGTTTCTGGGTAGCCCCAGAGGGCAATGTTTTTCTTCTGAAGGGCAGGCAGAGTGCGGCATTGTAGTTCTGGATTGCCAAACAGGAGGGCTTGTGGGCCAGTAGTCTGAGGACGGAAGTCTGAGAACCCAAACTAGGCCAAGGTTTCTGGGTGAGGATATGGCAGGCACAATCTACAGACCTCAATCGAGATCTCGTGCACCTGAAGTCAGAGCAAGGATCAGACGATCGCTCAGGTTGGACTTTCTGTCCCTGATGGCCCCTTCTTGAAGGGGGGGTGGATCACGAGGCCATGGGGGTTTTCCCACGTTGGGAGTTGTGAGAAGCTCCAAACTGCAAAGATTCTTCTGCAGGACAATTGAGACCTGTTGGTTGGCTCCAGGCCAACGATTCCGAGCAGGGTTCAAAGGATGGATGGCTGGGTAGCCCACCTCGCATTCCAATTGTCTCCAAGCAACAAGAAAGGTTAGATCTGCTGGATGAGGGGGGAGCAACCGAGGAGGCTGAGTTGAAATGGACTCTCCTGTGGATGTGTCCTAATATGTTTTTGTGTCTATGGAGACCTTGGATTGAAGCGGTGGCTCTGGGGCCCTGAAGGGTTCTCCTAAACAGAGGCTTTGACACAGCTCCAACGTGCATGTTTCCCATGTGTAGATGAGATTTGTTCTGATGGGTGAGTCAAGAAACAGCCATATGCTGGTGTTGAAATCCAGGCCTCTGAGGAGAGATGCCTGGAAACCAAAGCAATGGATCCTATTAGTGCCTAGGGGCCTGTTCGTTCCTTTTTACTTCTGGGGACATCAGTCTACAGGTCTGAGTGCAGGTAGGTGCTCAGATGGGCTCAGATTGCCCCTGTTTGTCCTGGGAAGCCACAACTATTGGGATGGCCTCAGGGACTTTGGAGATTTATCCTATTAGTAGGGTTGTGGCCATTGGACTGGGCACATACTATTCCCTTGGAAAAGGCAAGTACAGTCCTCAGGTTTGGCTACAGGGGCTTGAGCCTGTAGCGTGTGTACGCCACACCTGTTTGGACAGTTTTCTGAAAACACAAACTCGGCTTATGTTTCAGGTCATAGGTATGGCAGGACTTATCTACAGACCATGAGGAGAACTCTTCGGGATATGAAAAAATGGCGAGTGTGAGTCTCTTGCTCAAGTATTTGTCTCTGGATATCGTGTCGCTCATGGTCGTGAAATTGCCAGGATGACTTCATGGGAAATGGACGAGTCTTACTCTCTGGGATTCCGGCCTCATCGAAAGAGTTTGGGGTCATTCTGGGGATGGAAGAAGTCCGTTTTTTTGTTGTTGTTGATTTGTTTCCTTTTGTGTTTCAACTTCAGATGTCCCACCTAATGAAGGATTCCAGAGTAGAGCCCTGGGGAGGGGCAACTGTTCAACCAGAAATCTGGTAAAAATTGGGGCCTAGGGACATGTCAAGCCCATTATGACATCTAATGATCCAGCCACTGAGAGGAATTCCTAGAGGACAGGACCCACGCTGAGGTCACAATGTGTGTTTATGCTCTCGTCGCACTCAAGAATGGGCGGGGCCTCATTGTGAATACTTTTTTCTCCTACACTGAACGTTGGACCACATGCCAACCACAAGGTTTCTTGCCATGGGTCAGGAAGAGTTATGATTTCTGCATCACAGTCACCCGTGGGCAGTGATTGGAGATAAGGTCTAGGTTCTGAAGACTGAAAACTGAGGTAGGGAAGAGATGATGACATAAGGCCATGGCGGGTCTGATGTGCTCAGTGTGCGGTCATCTGTCTGGGAGTTGGTCAAAAGGTCTGGGCTCCGGTTGTGTCAGACAGTGCATTAGTGCCCAGGTTAGACTATATAATTTGGGTAGAGGCGAGTGCTGTGTAGGTTTATCCTCATTTAAGCTGCCTGGGCAGCTCATTAGGCAATATATTTTTTCTAGAGGGCAGGCAGAGTGCTTCATTGTCGGTCCGGAATTGCCAAACTTGAGGGCTTCGGGGCCAGGAGAGTGAGGACGGAAGTCTGAGAACACAAGCTAGACTTCGGATTCAGGGTGAGGGCACGGCAGGTACCCCCTGCAGATTTGAACCAATATCTCATGCATCTAAAGTCAGGGCGAGGATCAGACGTTGGCTCAGTTTGGAGTTTCTGTGCATGACGGCCCCTTCATGAAGGGAGCGGAATCTCGAGGCCATGGAGGTTTTCCACGTTGGGAGATGTGGGATGCCCCCTTCAAGGATTCCTTCTGCGGGACAATTGAGACCTGTTGGACAGCTCCAGGACATCCCATATGGAATGAAACCAGAGCACCGTTCGAGGATGGATGCCTGGGAAGTCCGCCTCGGATTCCAATTGCCTCCTAGCAACGAGACAGTTTAGATCCAATGGATCTGCGGGAGCAACCGGGGTGGCTGAGTTGAAATGGACTTTCCTGAGGATGGGTCGCAATGTGTGTTTGTGTCCATGAGAGCCTTGGAATGGGGCGGTGGCAGCGGGATCCTGAAGTATTCTCCTAAGCTTTTGACACAGCTCCAATGCACATGTTTCCTTGTGGAGACGAGATTTGTTCTGATGCGTGCCTCAGGAAATCCCCTCTGCTGGTATTGGAATCCAGGCTTTTGAGGAGACATGCCTGTAAACCAAAGCAATGGATCCGATAATGGCCTCGGGTCCTGTCTGGTTCAATCTTCTTCTCTGGGGACATCCATCTATGGTATGAGTGGAGGTAGATGCTCAGCTGGTATCAACCGCCCTTTTTTGTCCCGGGCGACCTGCACGATTGGGATGGCCTCAGGGACTTTGGATGGTTCTCCTAATTTGTGCGATTTTTGACAATGTAATGGGCAGAATTCCCATGGAATGGGTAGGTGCAGTCCTAATGTGTGACTCCAGGGGCCCCAGCCTGGAGGGAGTTTGGCCCAGGACTTTAAGGACAGAAGACTGAAAACACAAACTCAGCTTAGGTTTGGGGCCGTAGGTATGGCACGCCCGATCTACAAACCATGAGAAGAACTCTTCAGGATCTGAAGAATGAGCGAGTCTGAGGCGCTTGCTCAGGCTTTTGTCTCTGGATTTTGTATCAGCGATGGCCTTGGAATGTTGGGACGCATCATTGGCCATGGACAAATCTTCCTCTCTGTGGATTTGGCGCGATCCCAATTGTTTTTCGTCAATCTGTGTGATGGGAGGACTCCTTTCAGGTTGGTAAACTCAGGTATCCCACCAAAAGTGGAATTCCAAAGCAGAGCCCTGGGGAAGAGTGAAGGGACAACCCAAACTATGGTTAAAAATTGGGGCCTAGGGGCATGGCAAGCCCAATATGCTGTCTCTTCATCCAGCCACTGAGAGGCCTTACCTGAGGACCGGGCTCAGGCTGAGGGTCACAATGTGTGTTTGTGACCAATGTGGCCCCCAAGCATGGGCTGGGCTTCATGGGCCACACTGGTTCCAACTACACTGAACGTTGGACAACCTTCCAAACACAAAGTTTCTTGCCATGGGGAAGGAGCTCTGATTTCTGCATCATTTTCAAACCAGGGCAGTGATTGGAGATCAGGTCTAGGTTCTGAAGCCTGGAAACCGAGGTTGAGAAGAGATGACGACCTAAGGCCATGGCGGGTCCGATGTGCTAAGTGTGCGGCCAACTGTCTGAGTGGGGCCAGGAGGTCCAGGCTCAGGCCGGGTCAGAAAGTGCAATAGGGCCCAGGTCAGTCTATGTATTTGGGGTACAGCCGAATGGCGTGCAGGTTGATCCTCATTTGGGGTTTCTGGGTAGCCCCAGAGGGCAATGTTTTTCTTCTGAAGGGCAGGCAGAGTGCGGCATTGTAGTTCTGGATTTCCAAACAGGAGGGCTTGTGGGCCAGTAGTCTGAGGACGGAAGTCTGAGAACCCAAACTAGGCCAAGGTTTCTGGGTGAGGATATGGCAGGCACAATCTACAGACCTCAATCGAGATCTCGTGCACCTGAAGTCAGAGCAAGGATCAGACGATCGCTCAGGTTGGACTTTCTGTCCCTGATGGCCCCTTCTTGAAGGGGGGGTGGATCACGAGGCCATGGGGGTTTTCCCACGTTGGGAGTTGTGAGAAGCTCCAAACTGCAAAGATTCTTCTGCAGGACAATTGAGACCTGTTGGTTGGCTCCAGGCCAACGATTCCGAGCAGGGTTCAAAGGATGGATGGCTGGGTAGCCCACCTCGCATTCCAATTGTCTCCAAGCAACAAGAAAGGTTAGATCTGCTGGATGAGGGGGGAGCAACCGAGGAGGCTGAGTTGAAATGGACTCTCCTGTGGATGTGTCCTAATATGTTTTTGTGTCTATGGAGACCTTGGATTTAAGCGGTGGCACTGGGGCCCTGAAGGGTTCTCCTAAACAGAGGCTTTGACACAGCCCCAACGTGCATGTTTCCCATGTGTAGATGAGATTTGTTCTGATGGGTGAGTCAAGAAACAGCCATATGCTGGTATTGAAATCCAGGCCTCTGAGGAGAGATGCCTGGAAACCAAAGCAATGGATCCTATTAGTGCCTAGGGGCCTGTTCGTTCCTTTTTACTTCTGGGGACATCAGTCTACGGGTCTGAGTGCAGGTAGGTGCTCAGATGGGCTCAGATTGCCCCTGTTTGTCCTGGGAAGCCACAACTATTGGGATGGCCTCAGGGACTTTGGAGATTTATCCTATTAGTAGGGTTGTGGCCATTGGACTGGGCACATACTATTCCCTTGGAAAGGGCAAGTACAGTCCTCAGGTTTGGCTACAGGGGCTTGAGCCTGTAGCGTGTGTACGGCAGACCTGTTTGGACAGTTTTCTGAAAACACAAACTCGGCTTATGTTTCAGGTCATAGGTATGGCAGGACTGATCTACAGACCATGAGGAGAACTCTTCGGGATATGAAAAAAGGGCGAGTGTGAGTCTCTTGCTCAAGTATTTGTCTCTGGATATCGTGTCGCTCATGGTCGTGAAATTGCCAGGATGACTTCATGGGAAATAGACGAGTCTTACTCTCTGGGATTCCGGTCCCGTCCAAAGAGTTTGGAGTCATTCTGAGGATGGAAGAAGTCCGTTTTTTTGTTGTTGTTGATTTGTTTCCTTTTGTGTTTCAACCTCAGATGTCCCACCTAATGAGGGATTCCAGAGTAGAGCCCTGGGGAGGGGCGACTGGGCAACCAGAAATCTGGTAAAAATTGGGGCCTAGGGACATGTCAAGCCCATTATGACATCTAATGATCCAGCCACTGAGAGGAATTCCTAGAGGAAAGGACCCACGCTGAGGTCACAATGTGTGTTTATGCTCTCGTCGCACTCAAGAATGGGCGGGGCCTCATTGTGAATACTTTTTTCTCCTACACTGAACGTTGGACAACATGCCAACCACAAGGTTTCTTGCCATGGGTCAGGAAGAGTTATGATTTCTGCATCACAGTCACCCGTGGGCAGTGATTGGAGATAAGGTCTAGGTTCTGAAGACTGAAAACTGAGGTAGGGAAGAGATGATGACATAAGGCGGGTCTGATGTGCTCAGTGTGCGGTCAGCTGTCTGGGAGTTGGTCAAAAGGTCTGGGCTCCGGTTGTGTCAGACAGTGCATTAGTGCCCAGGTTAGACTATATAATTTGGGTAGAGGCGAGTGCTGTGTAGGTTTATCCTCATTTAAGCTGCCTGGGCAGCTCATTAGGCAATATATTTTTTCTAGAGGGCAGGCAGAGTGCTTCATTGTCGGTCCGGAATTGCCAAACTTGAGGGCTTCGGGGCCAGGAGAGTGAGGACGGAAGTCTGAGAACACAAGCTAGACTTCGGATTCAGGGTGAGGGCACGGCAGGTACCCCCTGCAGATTTGAACCAATATCTCATGCATCTAAAGTCAGGGCGAGGATCCGACGTTGGCTCAGTTTGGAGTTTCTGTGCATGACGGCCCCTTCATGAAGGGAGCGGAATCTCGAGGCCATGGAGGTTTTCCACGTTGGGAGATGTGGGATGCCCCCTTCAAGGATTCCTTCTGCGGGACAATTGAGACCTGTTGGACAGCTCCAGGACATCCCATATGGAATGAAACCAGAGCACCGTTCGAGGATGGATGCCTGGGAAGTCCGCCTCGGATTCCAATTGCCTCCTAGCAACGAGACAGTTTAGATCCAATGGATCTGCGGGAGCAACCGGGGTGGCTGAGTTGAAATGGACTTTCCTGAGGATGGGTCGCAATGTGTGTTTGTGTCCATGAGATCCTTGGAATGGGGCGGTGGCACCGGGACCCTGAAGTATTCTCCTAAGCTTTTGACACAGCTCCAATGCACATGTTTCCTTGTGGAGACGAGATTTGTTCTGATGCGTGCCTCAGGAAATCCCCTCTGCTGGTATTGGAATCCAGGCTTTTGAGGAGACATGCCTGTAAACCAAAGCAATGGATCCGATAATGGCCTCGGGTCCTGTCTGGTTCAATCTTCTTCTCTGGGGACATCCATCTATGGTATGAGTGGAGGTAGATGCTCAGCTGGTATCAACCGCCCTTTTTTGTCCCGGGCGACCTGCACGATTGGGATGGCCTCAGGGACTTTGGATGGTTCTCCTAATTTGTGCGATTTTTGACAATGGAATGGGCAGAATTCCCATGGAATGGGTAGGCGCAGTCCTAATGTGTGACTCCAGGGGCCCCAGCCTGGAGGGTGTGTGGCCCAGGACTTTGAGGACAGAAGACTGAAAACACAAACTCAGCTTAGGTTTGGGGCCGTAGGTATGGCACGCCCGATCTACAAACCATGAGAAGAACTCTTCAGGATCTGAAGAATGAGCGAGTCTGAGGCGCTTGCTCAGGCTTTGGTCTCTGGATTTTGTATCAGCGATGGCCGTGGAATGTTGGGGAGGCATCATGGGCCAAGGACGAATCTTCCTCTCTGTGGATTTGGCGCGATCCCAATTGTTTTTCGTCAATCTGTGGGATGGGAGGACTCCTTTCAGGTTTGTAAACTCAGGTATCCCACCAAAAGAGGAATTCCAAAGCAGAGCCCTGGGGAAGAGTGAAGGGACAACCCGAACTATGGTTAAAAATTGGGGCCTAGGGGCATGGCAAGCCCAATATGCTGTCTCTTCATCCAGCCACTGAGAGGCCTTACCTGAGGACTGGGCTCAGGCTGAGGGTCACAATGTGTGTTTGTGACCAATGTGGCCCGCAAGCATGGGCTGGGCTTCATGGGCCACACTGGTTCCAAAAACACTGAACGTTGGACAACCTTCCAAACACAAGGTTTCTTGCCATGGGGAAAGAGCTCTGATTTCTGCATCATTTTCAAACCAGGGCAGTGATTGGAGATCAGGTCTAGGTTCTGAAGCCTGGAAACCGAGGTTGAGAAGAGATGACGACCTAAGGCCATGGCGGGTCCGATGTGCTAAGTGTGCGGCCCGCTGTCTGGGTGGGGCCAGGAGGTCCAGGCTCAGGCCGGGTCAGAAAGTGCAATAGGGCCCAGGTCAGTCTATATATTTGGGGTACACCCGGATGGCGTGCAGGTTGATCCTCATTTGGGGTTTCTGGGTAGCCCCAGAGGGCAATGTTTTTCTTCTGAAGGGCAGGCAGAGTGCGGCATTGTAGTTCTGGATTGCCAAACAGGAGGGCTTGTGGGCCAGTAGTCTGAAGACGGAAGTCTGAGAACCCAAACTAGGCCAAGGTTTCTGGGTGAGGATATGGCAGGCACAATCTACAGACCTCAATCGAGATCTCGTGCACCTGAAGTCAGAGCAAGGATCAGACGATCGCTCAGGTTGGACTTTCTGTCCCTGATGGCCCCTTCTTGAAGGGGGGGGTGGATCACGAGGCCATGGGGGTTTTCCCACGTTGGGAGTTGTGAGAAGCTCCAAACTGCAAAGATTCTTCTGCAGGACAATTGAGACCTGTTGGTTGGCTCCAGGCCAACGATTCCGAGCAGGGTTCAAAGGATGGATGGCTGGGTAGCCCACCTCGCATTCCAATTGTCTCCAAGCAACAAGAAAGGTTAGATCTGCTGGATGAGGGGGGAGCAACCGAGGAGGCTGAGTTGAAATGGACTCTCCTGTGGATGTGTCCTAATATGTTTTTGTGTCTATGGAGACCTTGGATTGAAGGGGTGGCACTGGGGCCCTGAAGGGTTCTCCTAAACAGAGGCTTTGACACAGCTCCAACGTGCATGTTTCCCATGTGTAGATGAGATTTGTTCTGATGGGTGAGTCAAGAAACAGCCATATGCTGGTGTTGAAATCCAGGCCTCTGAGGAGAGATGCCTGGAAACCAAAGCAATGGATCCTATTAGTGCCTAGGGGCCTGTTCGCTCCTTTTTACTTCTGGGGACATCAGTCTACAGGTCTGAGTGCAGGTAGGTGCTCAGATGGGCTCAGATTGCCCCTGTTTGTCCTGGGAAGCCACAACTATTGGGATGGCCTCAGGGACTTTGGAGATTTATCCTATTAGTAGGGTTGTGGCCATTGGACTGGGCACATACTATTCCCTTGGAAAAGGCAAGTACAGTCCTCAGGTTTGGCTACAGGGGCTTGAGCCTGTAGCCTGTGTACGCCAGACCTGTTTGGACATTTTTCTGAAAACACAAACTCGGCTTATGTTTCAGGTCATAGGTATGGCAGGACTGATCTACAGACCATGAGGAGAACTCTTCGGGATATGAAAAAATGGCGAGTGTGAGTCTCTTGCTCAAGTATTTGTCTCTGGATATCGTGTCGCTCATGGTCGTGAAATTGCCAGGATGACTTCATGGGAAATAGACGAGTCTTACTCTCTGGGATTCCGGTCCCGTCCAAAGAGTTTGGGGTCATTCTGAGGATGGAAAAAGTCCGTTTTTTTGTTGTTGTTGATTTGTTTCCTTTTGTGTTTCAACTTCAGATGTCCCACCTAATGAAGGATTCCAGAGTAGAGCCCTGGGGAGGGGCGACTGGGCAACCAGAAATCTGGTAAAAATTGGGGCCTAGGGACATGTCAAGCCCATTATGACATCTAATGATCCAGCCACTGAGAGGAATTCCTAGAGGACAGGACCCACGCTGAGGTCACAATGTGTGTTTATGCTCTCGTCGCACTCAAGAATGGGCGGGGCCTCATTGTGAATACTTTTTTCTCCTACACTGAACGTTGGACCACATGCCAACAACAAGGTTTCTTGCCATGGGTCAGGAAGAGTTATGATTTCTGCATCACAGTCACCCGTGGGCAGTGATTGGAGATAAGGTCTAGGTTCTGAAGACTGAAAACTGAGGTAGGGAAGAGATGATGACATAAGGCCATGGCGGGTCTGATGTGCTCAGTGTGCGGTCAGCTGTCTGGGAGTTGGTCAAAAGGTCTGGGCTCCGGTTGTGTCAGACAGTGCATTAGTGCCCAGGTTAGACTATATAATTTGGGTAGAGGCGAGTGCTGTGTAGGTTTATCCTCATTTAAGCTGCCTGGGCAGCTCATTAGGCAATATATTTTTTCTAGAGGGCAGGCAGAGTGCTTCATTGTCGGTCCGGAATTGCCAAACTTGAGGGCTTCGGGGCCAGGAGAGTGAGGACGGAAGTCTGAGAACACAAGCTAGACTTCGGATTCAGGGTGAGGGCACGGCAGGTACCCCCTGCAGATTTGAACCAATATCTCATGCATCTAAAGTCAGGGCGAGGATCAGACGTTGGCTCAGTTTGGAGTTTCTGTGCATGACGGCCCCTTCATGAAGGGAGCGGAATCTCGAGGCCATGGAGGTTTTCCACGTTGGGAGATGTGGGATGCCCCCTTCAAGGATTCCTTCTGCGGGACAATTGAGACCTGTTGGACAGCTTCAGGACATCCCATATGGAATGAAACCAGAGCACCGTTCGAGGATGGATGCCTGGGAAGTCCGCCTCGGATTCCAATTGCCTCCTAGCAACGAGACAGTTTAGATCCAATGGATCTGCGGGAGCAACCGGGGTGGCTGAGTTGAAATGGACTTTCCTGAGGATGGGTCGCAATGTGTGTTTGTGTCCATGAGAGCCTTGGAATGGGGCGGTGGCACCGGGACCCTGAAGTATTCTCCTAAGCTTTTGACACAGCCCAATACACATGTTTCCTTGTGGAGACGAGATTTGTTCTGATGCGTGCCTCAGGAAATCCCCTCTGCTGGTATTGGAATCCAGGCTTTTGAGGAGACATGCCTGTAAACCAAAGCAATGGATCCGATAATGGCCTCGGGTCCTGTCTGGTTCAATCTTCTTCTCTGGGGACATCCATCTATGGTATGAGTGGAGGTAGATGCTCAGCTGGAATCAACCGCCCTTTTTTGTCCCGGGCGACCTGCACGATTGGGATGGCCTCAGGGACTTTGGATGGTTCTCCTAATTTGTGCGATTTTTGACAATGGAATGGGCAGAATTCCCATGGAATGGGTAGGCGCAGTCCTAATGTGTGACTCCAGGGGCCCCAGCCTGGAGGGAGTGTGGCCCAGGACTTTAAGGACAGAAGACTGAAAACACAAACTCAGCTTAGGTTTGGGTCCCTAGGTATGGCACGCCCGATCTACAAACCATGAGAAGAACTCTTCAGGATCTGAAGAATGAGCGAGTCTGAGGCGCTTGCTCAGGCTTTTGTCTCTGGATTTTGTATCAGCGATGGCCTTGGAATGTTGGGGACGCATCATTGGCCATGGACAAATCTTCCTCTCTGTGGATTTGGCGCGATCCCAATTGTTTTTCGTCAATCTGTGGGATGGGAGGACTCCTTTCAGGTTTGTAAACTCAGGTATCCCACCAAAAGTGGAATTCCAAAGCATAGCCCTGGGGAAGAGTGAAGGGACAACCCGAACTATGGTTAAAAATTGGGGCCTAGGGGCATGGCAAGCCCAATATGCTGTCTCTTCATCCAGCCACTGAGAGGCCTTACCTGAGGACTGGGCTAGGGCTGAGGGTCACAATGTGTGTTTGTGACCAATGTGGCCCGCAAGCATGGGCTGGGCTTCATGGGCCACACTGGTTCCAACTACACTGAACGTTGGACAACCTTCCAAACACAAGGTTTCTTGCCATGGGGAAGGAGCTCTGATTTCTGCATCATTTTCAAACCAGGGCAGTGATTGGAGATCAGGTCTAGGTTCTGAAGCCTGGAAACCGAGGTTGAGAAGAGATGACGACCTAAGGCCATGGCGGGTCCGATGTGCTAAGTGTGCGGCCAACTGTCTGAGTGGGGCCAGGAGGTCCAGGCTCAGGCCGGGTCAGAAAGTGCAATAGGGCCCAGGTCAGTCTATGTATTTGGGGTACAGCCGAATGGCGTGCAGGTTGATCCTCATTTGGGGTTTCTGGGTAGCCCCAGAGGGCAATGTTTTTCTTCTGAAGGGCAGGCAGAGTGCGGCATTGTAGTTCTGGATTTCCAAACAGGAGGGCTTGTGGGCCAGTAGTCTGAGGACGGAAGTCTGAGAACCCAAACTAGGCCAAGGTTTCTGGGTGAGGATATGGCAGGCACAATCTACAGACCTCAATCGAGATCTCGTGCACCTGAAGTCAGAGCAAGGATCAGACGATCGCTCAGGTTGGACTTTCTGTCCCTGATGGCCCCTTCTTGAAGGGGGGGTGGATCACGAGGCCATGGGGGTTTTCCCACGTTGGGAGTTGTGAGAAGCTCCAAACTGCAAAGATTCTTCTGCAGGACAATTGAGACCTGTTGGTTGGCTCCAGGCCAACGATTCCGAGCAGGGTTCAAAGGATGGATGGCTGGGTAGCCCACCTCGCATTCCAATTGTCTCCAAGCAACAAGAAAGGTTAGATCTGCTGGATGAGGGGGGAGCAACCGAGGAGGCTGAGTTGAAATGGACTCTCCTGTGGATGTGTCCTAATATGTTTTTGTGTCTATGGAGACCTTGGATTGAAGCGGTGGCACTGGGGCCCTGAAGGGTTCTCCTAAACAGAGGCTTTGACACAGCCCCAACGTGCATGTTTCCCATGTGTAGATGAGATTTGTTCTGATGGGTGAGTCAAGAAACAGCCATATGCTGGTATTGAAATCCAGGCCTCTGAGGAGAGATGCCTGGAAACCAAAGCAATGGATCCTATTAGTGCCTAGGGGCCTGTTCGTTCCTTTTTACTTCTGGGGACATCAGTCTACGGGTCTGAGTGCAGGTAGGTGCTCAGATGGGCTCAGATTGCCCCTGTTTGTCCTGGGAAGCCACAACTATTGGGATGGCCTCAGGGACTTTGGAGATTTATCCTATTAGTAGGGTTGTGGCCATTGGACTGGGCACATACTATTCCCTTGGAAAGGGCAAGTACAGTCCTCAGGTTTGGCTACAGGGGCTTGAGCCTGTAGCGTGTGTACGCCACACCTGTTTGGACAGTTTTCTGAAAACACAAACTCGGCTTATGTTTCAGGTCATAGGTATGGCAGGACTGATCTACAGACCATGAGGAGAACTCTTCGGGATATGAAAAAATGGCGAGTGTGAGTCTCTTGCTCAAGTATTTGTCTCTGGATATCGTGTCGCTCATGGTCGTGAAATTGCCAGGATGACTTCATGGGAAATGGACGAGTCCTACTCTCTGGGATTCCGGTCCCGTCCAAAGAGTTTGGGGTCATTCTGAGGATGGAAGAAGTCCGTTTTTTTGTTGTTGTTGATTTGTTTCCTTTTGTGTTTCAACCTCAGATGTCCCACCTAATGAGGGATTCCAGAGTAGAGCCCTGGGGAGGGGCGACTGGGCAACCAGAAATCTGGTAAAAATTGGGGCCTAGGGACATGTCAAGCCCATTATGACATCTAATGATCCAGCCACTGAGAGGAATTCCTAGAGGACAGGACCCACGCTGAGGTCACAATGTGTGTTTATGCTCTCGTCGCACTCAAGAATGGGCGGGGCCTCATTGTGAATACTTTTTTCTCCTACACTGAACGTTGGACAACATGCCAACCACAAGGTTTCTTGCCATGGGTCAGGAAGAGTTATGATTTCTGCATCACAGTCACCCGTGGGCAGTGATTGGAGATAAGGTCTAGGTTCTGAAGACTGAAAACTGAGGTAGGGAAGAGATGATGACATAAGGCCATGGCGGGTCTGATGTGCTCAGTGTGCGGTCAGCTGTCTGGGAGTTGGTCAAAAGGTCTGGGCTCCGGTTGTGTCAGACAGTGCATTAGTGCCCAGGTTAGACTATATAATTTGGGTAGAGGCGAGTGCTGTGTAGGTTTATCCTCATTTAAGCTGCCTGGGCAGCTCATTAGGCAATATATTTTTTCTAGAGGGCAGGCAGAGTGCTTCATTGTCGGTCCGGAATTGCCAAACTTGAGGGCTTCGGGGCCAGGAGAGTGAGGACGGAAGTCTGAGAACACAAGCTAGACTTCGGATTCAGGGTGAGGGCACGGCAGGTACCCCCTGCAGATTTGAACCAATATCTCATGCATCTAAAGTCAGGGCGAGGATCAGACGTTGGCTCAGTTTGGAGTTTCTGTGCATGACGGCCCCTTCATGAAGGGAGCGGAATCTCGAGGCCATGGAGGTTTTCCACGTTGGGAGATGTGGGATGCCCCCTTCAAGGATTCCTTCTGCGGGACAATTGAGACCTGTTGGACAGCTCCAGGACATCCCATATGGAATGAAACCAGAGCACCGTTCGAGGATGGATGCCTGGGAAGTCCGCCTCGGATTCCAATTGCCTCCTAGCAACGAGACAGTTTAGATCCAATGGATCTGCGGGAGCAACCGGGGTGGCTGAGTTGAAATGGACTTTCCTGAGGATGGGTCGCAATGTGTGTTTGTGTCCATGAGAGCCTTGGAATGGGGCAGTGCACCGGGACCCGGAAGTATTCTCCTAAACATTTGACATAGCTCCAATGCACATGTTTCCTTGTGGAGACGAGATTTGTTCTGATGCGTGCCTCAAGAAAACCCCTCTGCTGGTATTGGAATCCAGGCTTTTGAGGAGACATGCCTGTAAAGCAAAGCAATGGATCCGATAATGGCCTCGGGTCCTGTCTGGTTCAATCTTCTTCTCTGGGGACATCCATCTATGGTATGAGTGGAAGTAGATGCTCAGCTGGTAGCAACCGCCCTTTTTTGTCCCGGGTGACCTGCACGATTGAAATGGCCTCAGGGACTTTGGATGGTTCTCCTAATTTGTGTGATTTTTAATAATGGAATGGGCAGAATTCCCATGGAATGGGTAGGCGCAGTCCTAATGTGTGACTCCAGGGGCCCCAGCCTGGAGGGAGTGTGGCCCAGGACTTTGAGGACAGAAGTCTGAAAACACAAACTCAGCTTAGGTTTGGGGCCGTAGGTATGGCACGCCCTATCTACAAACCATGAGAAGAACTCTTCAGGATATGAAGAATGAGCGAGTCTGAGGCGCTTGCTCAGGCTTTTGTCTCTGGTATTTGTATCAGCGATGGCCGTGGAATGTTGGGGAGGCATCATGGGCCATGGACGAATCTTCCTCTCTGTGGATTTGGCGCGATCCCAATTGTTTTTCGTCAATCTGTGGGATGGGAGGACTCCTTTCAGGTTTGTAAACTCAGGTATCCCACCAAAAGAGGAATTCCAATGCAGAGCCCTGGGGAAGAGTGAAGGGACAACCCGAAGTATGGTTAAAAATTGGGGCCTAGGGGCATGGCAAGCCCAATATGCTGTCTCTTCATCCAGCCACTGAGAGGCCTTACCTGAGGACTGGGCTCAGGCTGAGGGTCACAATGTGTGTTTGTGACCATTGTGGCCCGCAAGCATGGGCTGGGCTTCATGGGCCACACTGGTTCCAACTACACTGAACGTTGGACAACCTTCCAAACACAAGGTTTCTTGCCATGGGGAAAGAGCTCTGATTTCTGCATCATTTTCAAACCAGGGCAGTGATTGGAGATCAGGTCTAGGTTCTGAAGCCTGGAAACCGAGGTTGAGAAGAGATGACGACCTAAGGCCATGGCGGGTCCGATGTGCTAAGTGTGCGGCCAGCTGTCTGGGTGGGGCCAGGAGGTCCAGGCTCAGGCCGGGTCAGAAAGTGCAATAGGGCCCAGGTCAGTCTATATATTTGGGGTACAGCCGAATGGCGTGCAGGTTGATCCTCATATGGGGTTTCTGGGTAGCCCCAGAGGGCAATATTTTTCTTCTGAAGGGCAGGCAGAGTGCGGCATTGTAGTTCT